>NW_009596840.1:26617-33026 GCF_000690535.1 Cariama cristata
AAGAGGGAATGGTTAAGAAGCCATATAAACAGAAAAAGATCATGTGTTCAGTGGCACTGAAGAATACAAAGCTTGGACTCCTCAAGAGGAACAATACATCTCCTAAACACACCAGAAATAAGTGAAATCTTCCCCTTAGGTGGAACTGAGTTCTGAGGAACAAGAGAGACTGAGTTCAGTTAGTGATTTTGTACCTGTACTCTCTGACAATCATTTCTTTCACTGAATTAAATAACTTATGGGCAACCTTAGGGACCTCAGCATTATTATTAGTTTTTCCTATTAGATTTCAGTGATATGTCACTTATTAAAATATACTAAAAGCTTAACAAGTAATTTGTAAAAGAAAATAAGAAGAAATAATCTTATCAGAATGCGTAAAATTGTTTACATCAATCAAGAAATCAACAAGTGACATTACACAGACGACTGCAAGTTTCTGGCAACAGAAAATCACTCATTAAATAGCTTTTTCTCATTAAACAGCTTTTTGTTGAATTCTCATGCCTCGTTTTCAAAATGCTCCTTTTGAGCTCTACCTGCACCCCATGCAATTACGAAGCATTTCTTGCTTTTCTGATTTTAAAATTAGTAGGTAGAGAAAGAGAACGTTCTGTGATAGACCAGATTTAGCCTTTCCCAATTCTAGCTGCATGCAAGAAGTACAGCCAGACTTTACAGATGCCATACAACACCATAAAATGTTTTATTCCTCAGATTTTCAGGAAAAAAAAAAGAAAAAGAAAAAGAAAAAATGAGATTCACAACTGTTTTAGGCATTACTTCTCTACAACGACATTGGCATCTGCTACAACCAAGCGAACTGGAGGAATTAGCGTCAGATAAACATATTACTCACATACTGTTGAAGAGCTCTCGGTACGTTTCATCACCTTTACCTTCCGACATTAGGCTGTCCAGTTTGTCAATCAGTTTGGCTTCCACCTGCAACATATAAGTGTGGTGTAAACAGCTTCTTTTCCCTTTAATGAGATTAGAGAAAATTGAGGGAAGATTTGTTTTTATGGAAGGGACTTTGCTAAATGCGTATCTTAGAATTATTGGTCAATCATATAAATCAGGATAAGTCACTTCATCTCTTTGAAGCTGTTATCATTCCCAAGGTTTGTCGGGTTTGCTTTTTTTTGGTGATTTTTTTTTTTTTTTTGGAGGGAGGGAGCTAATTTAAATTGAGCAACGTGACTTTAAAACTACAGGCTGAGTAGCATTTGCTGCTGCTAAGGCAGCTATCTATTTATGGAGTCAGACAAAAAGCACACAGCCCAAATAAATTGCCTGAATTCTCACTGCAGGGCTGTAAGCACAAGCCATTTTCTTAGATTTCAATAAAAATATCTTTTCTGCCCTGCACCTCACTCTTTATAAATTAATTTTTATAAATGTCTGTACTGTTCAGAACACTTGGGAGCTCAGACTTACTTTCCCAGCCTTCCTTACCTGCCGGTGTGTTTGGTCAGAAATCCAATTTGCTGGCTTTACCTATTAGCTACCAAAGAAACTTACAGTACGTATCTGGTGGCTAATGACTCCTTCAATGCATATTTTTAAGTGTATCGATATAAAAAATACAGACGTGCGGCTACATTGTGTGTTAATGTTTCAAATGGTAATATATTAGCAACCACAAATCTAGGGGAGAAACCAAGCTGTTGTCAAGAGGGTTTATTAGAGAATAAATCTATTACAATTTACATTTAAACCCAAGCTGAAAACATAGAGAAGCAGAACAAGTGGATTTTTTTCCTTCTCACTCCTTGTTAACATTTCTATGGTGATTTTTAACAATAAGCTTACATCTTGATAGTGAAAAGCTACCTACTTACATCACATGTACTCCTCCGTTCTTAATAGTTTGTTTTGTGTTTCAGATCCAGCTCCCACCCTAAGCATTATGATTGCCTGGGAGTAATTCAAATACTTCTGCTTTCCTTCATTGGAAGCAGCAGGAAGGAGAGCACCGAGGCACTCCGAAAGAACCAAGTGGGAGCTGCGGGAGCAGATGGCACATTTGGTCGTCCCTTCCTAGCCCCCTAAGAAAGTGTTTGAGCAGCAAAAAGACTTGGATTCTTACAGAAGAACATTCCTCCAAAGGACCCCCTGATCTGTTTTCATATCAACCAAGGGAAGCTAGTTGAATCCTATCTAACCAGTAGTCTGTATTGATGTAAAGCGGAGATGAAAAACCACCACAACTCAAGTTTTGTTCTTCACTTTGGCAGGCCGCGGATTTTATCCCTCACCTTACCGTTCTAGCATGATAGCATTAAGGGGAGAATCTTACTACCCCTGCAGAGAGTAAAAAGGGAAAACCTTGGTAATCCCTCTCCAACAAGGATAACGTGGCTACCTTCTCCACCCCGAACCATCAACGGCTGGGACCAGCACTCTCTGAAGCACTTGAATTTCAGTCCTGGTTTATAAACAGCTTCACACACAGTACCTGTTTAAAGTTGCCACTTCGCCTTTGCTCCCAGTCCATCATGTCATGGAAAATGGGAATCATTACATTCCTCAGGTCTGGCTGAGGGATCAAGGTCACTTCCAGGAAGGGGCCAATCAATGCTGGAATAAAGTGAAGCTTGTGTTCCCCTAAAATGAAAATGAACATGAACTTGAAAGTCAATCGGGTGTCCTGTGAGCTATCAAGCAATCCAAACAGCATCTGAAGAATTAAAAAATAGCACTCTAAATGTTTATAGGTTTTTTTCAATCTCATGTCCATCACAGCACGGGCTATTTCTTAAGCGCAAAAACTGAAAAGCTGCAGACAATACAAGACTATAAGGCCAACATAATTTATCAGATTTTATTAGGCAATACTGAGTTGAGAAGTGACAGTGAGTTATCTGTATCCCAAGTTAGACCTCCAGAAGGAGAACAAAGAGACACAAAGCACTCTCTGGGCATTTAACTTCTTTTTCACAGGAATGGTTTGGTTTCTAAGCTCTACATTCTTGTGTTTACAAAATGGTTAACTGTCTGATATTCTGTGCTCATCAAAGAGAGGTAAGTACTTTGATTTTTACATATCTTTAGTTTTGTAAGTACAGAAATGGAAATACACATTTTGACTGCAGGAAAGGGAAGATGTGACTTGGCTGTTCTCAAAACAACTCACTTTAAAATCAGTGCTAAAACATCTTCCGTTAACTCACCACATTCTACTTAGCAGCAAATTAAGTTCTTGTCAGGAAAGCTAGGAATGGCATACAATAAAGATTGAACATTCAGTTTCAGTTTTCCACGAGTAAGACTTCTGATATCTTCAGAATAGGGGGATTATGAATCACAACACACTGACTTTCCAAGCTGGGAATTAATTTACGTCCAGCCTACCTCTGGATATTCCAGTGGGCAGTCACCTCTGTTTGCTGCTCTGGTTGGTGACTGTGTTTGTGCAAAGGAAAACCAGAATTCCCTTTGCTGGAAACACGCTGGGATGCCTATCCATATGAAAGTAAGGTGATTGTACAAGGATCAAGGCTTATGATGACTCTTAGTGCTAAGAAAACTGTAAAAAGCATAACACCAATTATATGAAATGTGCTGACTACAGTATTTAATTAGGTCCAATTAAACCAGATGAACTCCGGATTGTACCCCACAAAACTCGCCTCTTGGGAAAGGCATCGTGATTCCCTCCTTGCCCGCATACTGGGTTTCCGTTCAGCAGAAAGCAACGTAAGTGGGGAGATGAGGCACACTAAGGTCTTAATGTAGCACACAGGAAGGAGATGGGACCCAGGAGTGGATTTTTGATAAACCGGTTTAGAAACACCCACCACATATCCAAATAATTTAGAGGGATGCCTTAAAAGTGAGTAAGCAATACTAAATACTGTAAATAATTAAAATACGCTGCACAACAAACGTCAACAAGCTATTAATAAGCAAATATTTCTTATTTTGAACATCTCTCTCTCCAGTACAGGCTGATCAGAAAGACCAGTTTTTTACAACTATGTATCTTGCTGGGGAAAAGATTTTAGAATTAAGATGACAGTATCTCAGTAACCACCGACGGTCTTCATATCTTTAATGAGTCCTTTAATGAAGTGAACTATTGAATAATTGAAATAAAGATGACAAACATAGCGCCCAAATCTTCTATTCTCTTATTTTCCTCCTAAACAGAATTAATTGCATTTCTCTGATGCTCCTACTTTCAAACAGTTTGCACAGTTATTGCTTATAAACATAAAAATGTTCCTACGTTTATATCCAAGCATATATTTTTCTCGTGTTGTCCAATGTGTCACTTATACATCAGTCACTGATTTGTTTATGCCTTTATATTTTAGTGCAGCTAGGACTTAGGGGAATATTTGATGCAAATCCAGAATCTCAAGAGAGCTTCAGAATTAAGATATATGTTTGTTCCTTAAACTGTCTGGCAACAGAACTAAAATTGTGAACATCAGTGTATTTCCAGGCATAATAATTCAGCCCCAAACCAGCAGTACTTTCTTTTCTAATTTTCTCTGATTATATTCTTTCAGTTCTTTTTGAAGAAATAGGGATAGGTCAGATACAGTATCAAGGCTTAGAAAGCTGAGTTTAGCTATAATAAAGAAGGGAACTACAGATGACTAGGGTTTTCCTAAACTTGAATGAAGACTTCATGCGAACTTACTCATCAACAACTCCTCTATCATTGGCAAGTATATTTAACAAGTGAAGAAATGATAACTGTTTTTCATTTTACGAGCTACTGATGAGGTGTTAATTACTTACCTAAATTTTGCCACATGCTGAAGATTTCACATCCCATTGTTACCCGCATGTCACCATATCTGCAATGTATTAAAAAATAAAGCAAGCCAGTGAAAGATCAGCTAAGAAAATCAAGTTCATATCCCATTCTGTGGCACTGTTATATGAAATGTCTCATTTGTAGTCCATGAAAAACTACTTTAAAAGTGACGATTTCTTCCAAGTTTTTGCTCTTTCCATTGTATCCAGCAAAAATCAGATTCCTAAGCCCAGGTTTATTTGCAATATTGTCAAAAGTATCAGTTCCTTCTAAATGCTATACATCAGTACCACTGCTGTGAAGCAAAAGCTATTTTTTTGCAGTAATATCCTGTAGTTCTCTCTCTGAGAACAAATAGTTTTGCTCCAGCTTAAAGAAATACAATTCATTCATACAGACAACAGTGTATGAACTGAACGAGTGCGAATCAACTTATGCACGAACTGGAAAGGAGCGTTGGCACAGCTGGGACATGGCTATTTTGCCCCCAGAATCTGAACCAATTTGGCACTCCTACGAAGGCTGTATCAGCTCTGGAGCCCTACACAAAGGGCCAGAACCAACTCTCATTCTAGTCAGTGGAAATACCGTTACCATTATCTTTTCGGTAGGTCTTTTTGCAACCTCCCATGTCTTGCATTTTTAAGAAGCATTTGATCTATTACAGTTTTCTAGAAGCTGACAGCAGTACTTACTTTTCTAAAACCTTTTTCTTCTTGGAAGGTGTGAACATCTCCAGTTGCAGACATAACTGGTTTATAAAAATGACAGCAAGAAAAAAGTAGGAATCCCATATCTACAATAAGCATATGGCATTTGGTTATTTCGTTTCCTCATTTTATGACCACTCAAGATGCAACTTTCCACTCACATCACTTGTTTCAGTCTCAATTAATCAATTACTCAAACTGTTTTTGACTAGATTTCTTTAAATCCAAATATACTTTTCACCAACCCCAAAATGTTCAGGAGAAATACATCTATTTTACATATTCTACATCTCTTAAATGTAAAGGTTTCAGAGCTGCAAATCTTTTTTTCTTTTTCATCCTTCCAACTCAGAAAACCTTACCTTCTAAATTTGGAAACATTTTCTTGGTATATTTAAATAGAAGACTACAAAAGTTATGCCTCTAAGTCCCAAACCCCCAAAATTCTGACACCTCAAAAGCTATCACATAGCAGAATTGTCATTCTCTGGCCCGTCCTACTTTATAGCATTATTTGCAAGTCTCATTTGCTGCAGACTTCACTGGACAAAACCGAAGCCAGCTTTTGTTAACATATTGCAAATATACAGATGTTTTGTGCACGTGCTTTAGGAATCAGATGTTCAATCTTCTACCTAGAAGATTTAAAGCTAAATTTAAAGCTAAATTTAAAAGACGTTAAAATATTAATTGTTATAACTCAATTATAGATGCTCCATGGCAGGAGGAAGAAAGGAGTGCAGGGGAAGCCCTAGTCCTGACACTGCAGTTCTGCAGGACAGCAATAACATTGCTAAGCAAGTTTAAGGGGCACAGATGCCTTGTCTACAGGCAATTCTTTTATCAGTTTTAGCCTCTGAACTTGTGGAACTTCATAAAGGATAGACTTCCTCGTGTCCAGTTAGGCCAAGTAGGTAAATCGGCA
>NW_009596840.1:33057-34488 GCF_000690535.1 Cariama cristata
GTCTCTCTAACAGGAGTCAGGATTTTCAGAGAAGCATCCACAACTCTGCTGGAAGTCAAGAGGAGCTCACTGTCTCCTCTAGGAAGGAAATTCTGTACTTTTTGTGATGAAGCACTGGACTAATGTCTCTTGGTTGGGCAGAATATTCATTCAGGTTTCCATGGGAATGGGTCTTTCCAGACACATTCCTAGATCTTCTCATCTGAATCCTAAAAGCAGCATTCTGTAATTCACAGTTTATCATAGGTGCCATATCTCACTATATGAGGTACACAGTAGCATCTTTAACTACATTCACCATGCAGCATCATACTTTTCTAATTTCAATTATGCAGGATGTTAATTGGTCTTGAGAGAAATTACCGAAATGTAAATTTGTATTTTTTATTTATTTGCATCAATTCAAAAATGGAATAACTTTTCTTTCTGCAATAACTCCAGAATAAAAAATAATAAAATTAGTTTCTGTAAGTCAAAAAATTGCTATGCAAAAATCCTGAATAAGTAGTCTAACATAGAGGCTGAAATAACAAAATGAAAAATAAGAAGAAATTAAAAAAAACCCACAGCACTCCTGATTTTTAAGACAGTCCTGTTATTTAAGAAAAAAACTTTAATCTCTGAGCACTTGAAATTGTTGATTTAACATATGTTCTAGCTGTTTAGATGCTGGAGCTAATTTAATAACAAACCACCAAGCTGCAGGATGATGTAGCAGCTATTGCATCTATCTTATGTCAGACACATTTACTCTACCTTGTAATCAAAGTTTTCATTTAAGAAGTTTTTACGAAGGGCATCCGAAAGGTACAAGACTGTAGTAATGATCACACTGGGAAGAAAAGAATGAAAAGGACAGTAGTTTTCATTAAGTGGAAATTCATATTTAATACTCAGAGCCAGACAAATTTCCAGTGAAGAAACAGACATAGCATGTACAGTGGCATTAAATACTACATTTTAAACATACACAAATATCTGACTACTAACAGAACCTATTGACAGAAAACATGTATATTAAGAAAAAAAATAATAAAAATAGGTGTGACATAAGAATGCGTGCTGAATAAAGATGTTCTGTATAGAAGAATATAATTGATCAAAAAGACAAACCATAAATGCTGTTCTGCAAATAATGCAGATATCAGATTTAATACACACTTTGTCATACTAGCACTAATATATACAGTTGGGCAATTTGCTTTCAGCTTTCTTGGTACTGAAAACATGTATGTATAGATTATAAATAGGAAATATCCAGTAATTACCAGTATACAATATTGACAGCCCTATGGTCAAAGAGTCTTTTTAATGACAACAAATAAATGCAAAACATATGTTACCAACGGTCATACACTGCCCTACACTGACACCTGCCTGAATTATATTAATTTATCTTGTATTATATATTTAATATACATATTTATCTTG
>NW_009596841.1:0-509 GCF_000690535.1 Cariama cristata
ACTTATAAGCACGTAATAAAACGTAGTCTGTGTGGTCAGAATAAAAATATTTGGTCTGTACATGAATGTATAATCACACACAGAGGACCATATACCAGGCATGCAACACCGTGAGATGTGTTTTATTTTAGATTGCCACATACAGTGTCGATTTATACTACAGCTCATTTTATACAGAACTACCAAGTGATGGAGCATGAATGTGCACTGCAAACTTACTTTCCAAACCTGAAATAAACTCCACTGGAGTAAGCATCAGTAATATTAAGCGTCTTTCAATAGTGGAACCCAAGTCGTTCAGAGATACCATGCACTCAGGTAATTTTGTTCTTGTTTTCTTTTACAGCCATCCAATACTTCTGTACAAATTTCTAAAAATAATTCATAAACATTAACTCATTTCCCTTGTACACCAAATATTACATTTTTCATTATTGTTTATTTCTGTGGAAGAATGCGAGGGAATAAGACAAAATATACGTGACTTCCTCAAAGTTGCAATGAAATTA
>NW_009596842.1:0-4215 GCF_000690535.1 Cariama cristata
AAAAAGGGAAAAGGAGACATGAATCTGGGTGTGTAATTTATATATGAGGGAAAGTTTAAACCAGTGTGATTGGCAAGAATACAATGTTACTAAAAGCCACAGACACGCTAATTGGTGAGTCATTTAAGTAAACCCTATTGATCTTGTAAGTTTGCCAGTTTTCAATTTTCACTTTTGCTTGAAAACAGCTCAGAAAACAAGACTTAACCAGAAACTCATGATCGGTCACTTTTTAATCCAATTTTTTAACAAACGTAACTTATCTATCTTGAGGGGTGCTTTTGTTTGACCAAGGGAACAGTTACAGAGAGCTTCTCTTTCTTGAGCTAGCCTCCCCCAGCGCGGGCTGGAGATGCACAGCTCCTGCACGCTTTTCTCCTGCAGCTGCAAACCAAGATACTGTTTTCAACCTTGACCTTCGCTGCCAGCAGCCTGGTTTAGGTGTACAAGCAATAACCACCAAAGGCCAGTGATACCTCAGCCACGCCACTGCAGAGGTGGGGAATCCAAATGGTCACGCTTGGCTCAGCTCCATTTTCTGCAGTTCTCACAGCCGTGCCCAGCACAGGAGCTTTGTGCTGCTCAGAAATTTGACTGACATCGTCATCTTGCTGACAGCAAATGAACATGACTGGTGTCTAACAGTTCAAGGATGACTGTAGTATGGCAATTCATGTAAAGGAGAAAAAAAAAAAAAATCCCATTATCCCATTCCTCCTTTATTATTTGGGCTGTAGCTAAGCAAACTTGACGGACGTGGCCAAAGCAGGTATCTCTGGCCATCCACCCTTTTCCTCCACCACAGGTTAGGAAGGCCTTGTCCTCCTTGAAAGACGCACCATCAGCTGCCGGGCGATCCTGAGCTGCCGCGAGAGAGGGACGGGCTCCTTCTCCGCCTCAGAGACAGTGTCAGTAAACAGGCACAGGCTTTCCACATTCTTAAGCAAAATATTTACTTTACAAGCGCTGAAACAAAATTTGGAAAAGTGAAGAATAATATTTATTTTGACAATGTTAAATTGCATTAAAGTTGAAAGTGAAAATTAGATGCATACACATACACGGAGGGCATTATCCACTAATGACAGGAACATAAAAGAAATGGAAAATACCCTCCTCCACTGCCACTAAGAAAGTTGGTCTGGACTAAATTACAGGCAAAAATGTATAATTAAGCAAGCTATTATTATCCAGTGTCTTAGCAGATGCTGACCTCGTTTATGGTGATTTGGATAAGAATCCAGCCGAGGTTTGATTTCACAGCTGCGTCCACGATGCCTCGGACCTGTTGTACTGCCCCAGAAATTCCCAGCATGTTAGCACTGGTGTCTAAGTGCGGTGCTTACGGTTTCCTATCGTCCTCGGCTGCTGACTGGGGAACTTTTCTTTAGCTTCTTGGGAAAGAGAAAATTATTTTACTGATCTGCCAGCCAGGCTTTATACTTGAAACCTGTCTTTAATTACTTTGAAGAAGCTTTAATATTCCACCAGTACAAGGAGGGGGGAGCCTTCCACTGCTGTGTTATTCTCTTATTTTTATTTTTTGCAGGTGTAGGCTTGTGGCTTAGTTACTGAAATAATAATTCTGTTGGAAATATCATTGGCATGAGAGATGAGCTGCCAAAGTGTTATGGGCTCAGTAATTTGTACATGGAAATGAGGATCCAGGGAACAACATGAACATCAGTGGCCTGAGGAGCTTATGATTAAAACATGATGCTGAGCTTTTATGATTTCTACAGCTAATTAGCAAGATTTATAAGCATCTAACAAAAACCAAGGCTGAATACAGTAATGATCCTTATTTTCCACTTGGAGCAGAAAACTACGGAGTTCTAAAATAGCAGGGAAAGGAAGAGAAGCATGAACACCCTTATCTCTTCATTTGCCCACGATTTAGCCTGATTGCTTCTCTCTTTCCCATAGGATGAGTCTCTCAGGTGGCAAGCATGAAGTCTGTGACTTGTTCATATCAATGGCGATACCTCATTGATTTCATAGAGAAAAGGTTTCCTGCTTGTTCTTTATGGCTTCAGACTAGCACAGGTTTTGTTTTCCAGCAGCGTGTTGGGGGAATGCGAGATGTCTGAAAAAGCCACTTCCACCAATGTGTACTTGGTTGATTCTGTTCCATAGAAGTGCAAAAAGAAAAGGAGAGAGGGGAAAAAAAGAAGAAATTCCAAGCTAGTCCGTAGAGGACTGAAGGGCTTAGTCTACAGCCGTAGACCCACAAGGGCCCCCACTGTTCCCAGGAGGGCTTCTGGGCTGTGCATGGTCTGAGCCCTTTCTCTTCGAGTTCTGCATTTCCAGAAGCCCAAACATCCTCACGTAGCCGTGGGACTGAAAAACTCCTGGCCAGTGTGTAAAACTCTTCTATTCTGCCTAGACAAACCTTTCAGCCAGAAAAGGAGACATCCTCCAGAAAAGTTGATTGCATGGACATCTCATCACGTAGGATGGGCCTTACTCAAAGTGTAGATAAAGATGATCGTTACTGGAGCCGTTACTGGAGCCGTTGACAAAGGAATTGCTCCAACACAGACTCACAGCAACCGAAGTCAGATGCGGTGATGGTTTTGCTGTGATTGCGGCTAGCTCCTGCGTGCAGCTCAGCTGAGATTTCACCCAGAACATGCTGGCTGTTTTGGCCAGGGTGTCCCTCACCCACATTTGCCTTTGGGCTCTCCAGCCACTGCAGGCATTGCCCTTGTTCAGCATCTGCACTGGGCATCTCTCCCATTTCTAACCAGGAAGGCAAGGACCATAGAGGGGTCTGTGCCCCACTGGCTGGGAATCATGACCCATGGTGGGGGACTGAGAGCCTAGGCATCAGTGCTCGCCTTGGCACAGCGCTCCGTGGAGGGAGATGCGCGGTCTGTGCAGCGGTCCCAGGCAAACCTGACCTTCAGAGAGCTGCACTTCATTTTTTTGTCTGTTGTAAACTTTTAGTGGCAGGCACAGCATCTTCCCATGTCCACAGAAAGTGCTTTACCCATTCTGTATGTCACCACAATGTAATAATTAAAAATACACTGTCTTATTACACAGTTACCATGACCACAAAAGTCCATTTATAAAGCTCCATCTATTTATACTGGAGCTGTGTTTCCTCATCTTAGAGATATACAAATAGTGGTATGCCATGCTTAATAGTATCCTAGCATTTTATTACTGTCATCACGTCCTCCAGTTTTTTTTTTTTCTTGCTCCTGTATTCCTAGACAGTTGACCTAAATGGGTATAATGGGATAATTTCCACTCCAGCAATGGTTTGGTGCTTACATTAAACAGTGCCTGGTAGCTGGCGCATCCTTCAGACAGAGTTTGCTGAAGTTTATGGTGAGGCCCACACTGGGGTGATGCCATACTCGCCATTTTCACCTCCAAAACGGGTCCAATTTTTTTGGTGATATGGAGTGGGAGCAATTATATAGAAACATTTTTTGGAGAGTTTCTGGTTTAACATTAGATAAGGAGGTTTAGCCTGCAAACTTCCACCAAAGTGGCACTTAGCATCCTGTTTTCTTGGTCAGCGGTGCTTCAGCCCACGGGAATGTCACGTCAGCATCTCCGACTGCAAAATGTCCAGTGAGAGGAACATCAGCAGACCTTGACCTCATCGTACAAACCCAGGGCTGCGTATGGATGCAGAGCTCTCAAAAGAGGGCTGTGGGTGAAAGGATCTCACCCTGCAGGAAAGAGGAAAATGGAACGAAGGCCTGGGCTCGGCCAGCATGGCTGGGACGCCGGCAGAGCTGGGGTTAGCACTAGCGGCAGCGGGAGAGGAGCAGGGTGGGGAGCACCCTGACGCAGGGCAGCCCCCCTCACCCCTCAGCCTCCAGCACAGGGACCAGGGTCCGCCCGACCTCTTTTACAGGTGTGCAGGGAAACGGGGGAGCGACGGGCTGCTGGGGCTCTCTTCCCAAGCATGTGCGCTCCAGATGTGCCAGGAGTGAAAGCCAGCCAATATGGAATATTATTTATAATAATAATAACAACAATATTAATAACATAAGAACATCTGGTAGCGTTTTTTTTTCCATCTACCATTTGGCTGGAGGCAGAGCATCCGGGTGACATGACAATCGGTATTTCTGTTTCCAATTTAGACCCAGCTCAGCTGCTGCGGTGACTCAGAGACGGGCGCTGCCTGGGACACCTCCCCGGCTCCCGGGCTCGGCCGGCCCCCTACCTGTCCCCCCCTGCACCCCCGAC
>NW_009596842.1:4246-13598 GCF_000690535.1 Cariama cristata
CGGCCCCCGCTGCCGGCAGAAGCACCCAAAATCTCCTGGGTTTGGGTATCCTGTATCGGCTGTTTCACAGGAGATTGCAAGGGGGCTTTTTATACTTCCACGGCTCGTTTCTAGCCCGCCCTGTCAGAAGTTACCCAACTACAACGGTGTGTGGTTTCAGACAGAAAACAAAAGCTAGCTGTTTTGAAATCTAAGCAGAAGTGGCTGTATTACACATTTCACGCTATTGAAAGTATATTTGACTAAATACATATTTAAGCCATTTTGGTATTGTTTTGAATTCTAAGGCTTTCAAATGTGCCCAGTAAATATATCACTTCCACCTACAAAGATTTCAGTTTTGACATGCAACTAACATCTAGCCTAAAAAATTAATGCTGTGATTAAGAAACAGTCCTCTAGCTTTTCTTTCCTCATTATACTGACAGAAAGCTAAAAGCGAAATGACCACGGAAGCTGCAGCTGCTGCTCCTGAAGTTTTACCTAGACAGTTGTAGTAGAAATCCTTTTATCCATCCTGCTCGTCATTAGTTTCTGCCAGCAAGTTGTAGGCTGAGGAGTTGATTTCTTTGGGATCTAGTGCACAGAGGGTGGATTCCTCGGTCGTGGAATGGCCTTTCGCTTCAAAGCAGATCATGCACTGCACACAGACTCTCATCTGCTATAAATTTATACAGGTTGATGACAAGCTTAAAATGTGCACTATTAAAATTTCATGTTCAAGAATAATGTTCATTTAAGTATTTGAGTGTTCTCCCTCAAGGCGTTAAAGACTGAGATTTATGTAGCGCAAATGAAGAGGCCCCCTTACGCCTTTGGAGACCTGTACCCTGCTCCTGTCCTTGGGGTCAGCCAGCTCTGCATGTACGCTCAAGGGCAAACTAGGTCCCAACACTCATTATATTATCACATTTGCATATGAAGCAGCAAAAGTTGTTGATAAACAGAAAATCTAAGCCTTTGGCTCAGCACTTGTCCAATTATTACATCAGTTGCTTTAGATGGCATCTTAAATAAATTCGTTTCTCCTAATGCACTTTACACACCACTCCGTGAATAATAGGCTAGATTAAACCTAATTATGCAGCTAGACCTCCTAGTTTATGCAGCTGAATTTATAGGGCAATGCAAGACTGCTCCCGTCACCTTTGGCTCTAGTGCCGTGAGTCTTAAAATACATGAGGTGAAAATTTCAATAGTGCAGCACTATTTGTAACCGGCAAAAGCCAGGAATTTGGGTTAATTCTACCTCCAGCCTTACTTTAATCCCCACGTAGATTCCCTGTTGTCACAAATATTATTAGCATATGAAATCTGCTGACTGCTAAAGTTTGGGGAATTCCACTAATGAAGGAATTTCCATACCCTTAAATCTGACACATTTTTCTGAAGCAGATGTTCAGCTAACGTATATTACAAAGCTCCCCTGGTTGTTTCAAGGCTAACTCACAGTAGCCAAGAGCCTGGGGCTCTGGTGTACGCATACAGGGCCAGACTCTCATCTCTTGGCCTGGAGAGCCAGTGGCTCCCCTTCCTCTTGGGGATGCTCACAATGCCACCCAAGTGGGGACCCAGCGCTCGCCTTCCTTCGGGATGTCATGGTCCTGGGTGCAGTGATGGCCGGGCAGCAGACAGGCAGACGGACTAGAAATTTGGCAGCTGAGCAGCCAGAAAAGATGGGGAAGAAGCAGAGTGGGAATGAGCAGACTTGGGAAAAAGAAACTGGGAAGGAACAAAGAGAGAGCTGTAATCAGAAATCATCTGAAGCGATGCTGTTAATATGTTATGCCTAACAAGGTCCTTGATGATAGTCCAGGACTCTCAGCTTGGGCCAGGGAACTGTCAGCTAGAAAGGAGTAAGTCGTTACATAGGTTCGTACTATTAATAGTGACAGCGCTCAGTAAATCTTACCTTGTGCGCTGTAAACAAGTTTTTATTCCTGTGGCTCAGGACAAGTCCTTCCAAATCCAGCATTTATCTGTCTCCCACCTACACTGACCAGCGGTCCAGCTCCGCAGGCAGAACTGAAACACCGCAACACTGGGCACTGCCCTGGTTGCATACATTTTTTAGCATAAATAGGTATGAGTGACCTTCCTCTTGCAAGATGTTGAGGCTTTCAGTTCAATTTCTCCTCCCCATGCGACATCGTACCCCTCCAAAATAGGGTCTTCCCTCCATTCTGCAGGGCATTGCCTCGCATACAAGCTCTTTTGCTTTACGTGAACTAAAGAAGTATCTGCAACAGCCACCTGGGAGGGTGAGACGTGGGTTCCTCCCTCTATCTGAAATATTAGGTGCAGTGGGGGAGTGGGATCCAGATCTCCATAGTCTGCGGAGAGGTCTCACAGCCTGGGGAGACAGCCTTGTCTCTTCCAGTGCTTCCTCTGAACGTGATCATTAAATCCTTGAACCCAAAGATGACAGCTTCAATGGGGAGACTGAAGTCCCTCACCACAAAGCTTTCTAAGCCTTTTCTCCTAGAAGGTGGGTTAAACAGCCCTGGTTACCCCTGGCAAAGGGGGGGTTTCAAAGTGGGTGTCCCACAGACTGGGCAAGCAGGTAGAAAGTGCCTAAATCCCTTCTCAGTCCTTGGGGGTCTGCCTCGCTTTGCCGTCAGAGGTAAGCAGGGAGCCAGCCAGTCTTTGACACCGAGTCTCGGCGCAGGAGATGGCTGAACACCTTCAGGCAAAGATGCTGTGGTCCCCTCGCCAGGGTTTCAATAGTCTATTACCAAGAAATCTTGAATATCAACATTGATCTGGTAAGATTTTCACTGTTTTTTTTAAAATGCAGGTGTAGACGGCTGATGAAAGGTCCCCAGAGCAATGTGTGTGATGGTGTCAACATAAGAAATCTAGAAAGAATATCAGTGCTTCGCTCTCGTATTTCTGCAGGCATGTCATCTGAAAGAAAAGCTTGTTTAGTGCTGAGCATCATATTATTACAAAAGGACAGAGAAATCAAATAATGGGAGAGGACGCACACACTTCTGGCTGCACTAAAAAATATCCCTAGGAATAAATACTGCAATTTACTTTTGTTGGTTTATGACTTTTTCCAAAGGTTGCCTTCGAGTGTTACTCACAGGCAAACCATCTTCCTCTCCTTCTGGGCAAAAAAAAAGAAAAACCTCTCTCCCAAAAAAGGCCTGGAGGGGAGTAGACACAGTCTACCGGGCAATTAAATTTGGAAGTCTCTAAGAGCTTCAGGATCTTCCAAGCATCAATGCCCACAAATTTGCTTGAACATTCAGACTTGTTCTTCAGTGTAGAAAAAATGTTGACTAGATTTACCCATGATTTCCAAAAATAATTTATGGGCTCCCTGAGCACTCATGCATGCACTGGAATACTTGACACTTCCACCTACGTACTTCTGAGTGTTTTAGCCACGGGATTACGGATTACTCTGTCCTCTCAAAGAGGAGGCTACTAGGAGCAAAGCTGCCCCCTGACACCAGGTTAGCATTGCTTTTAGGGAGCTGTGGGCAAAGGAAGAGAAAATACTTCTTGGATTCATAAAGAGAGGACCCTGGAGTGGTCAGTAAATGGGAGAAGAAGTGAAGATGAGGAGTGTTGTACTGATTGTTGTCAGCAAGCGATGCAGAGCAGAGTCCCTTCCACCCTCTTTATAAGGGAGGACAAAAGACTAGGGCTGGGGAAGAGGAGAAGCCATCCAGCCCAGTGAATCAGGATGGACAGTCCATCTCTGCAATGGGTAAATGAGCTGGTCCAGCTCCTGCCACAAAATAGCAGAAGCTGGAGGACTAAACCCACTTAACTTTAACCAACTTTTGCTAATGTGAGACCTTAAACCACACATTTTGGGGGATCAAGAAACAAGAGTGCTACTGGCTGCATTACAATGAACAAAAATGAGCAGCAAAGTGACTGCATGTGGGTAATAAAAATAATAGCCGGTGGGAAACATGAGGAATCATTTAAATGATGCAAGAGAAATGATATACATCTGAGTATATTTTTCATAGGCAAACAGATGAAAACTGGTCCTCCAGCAAAGCTGGGGTACAGCCAGGGACTTAGATGTTGCAATGTTTTAATTTGCAGATTTCCTGTTGCCTAGCAGATTCCTCAGCCAGGAATTAGACAGTCAAGATATAATTCCCGGGGAGAATTAGGTGCCTTAGAATAGTGTTCCTAGAAACCAGCACACTGAGCATGAAGTTATTTACACTGGCCTGGAGAAACCACAGAAGAACAGAACAGGACCACAGAGACAGCAAAAATATCTCTCTCTGCTCAGTCTTGAATCTCCTACTGAAGGTAGGTGTTCGAGCCCAGTTAACCCTTTGTCACAAAAAGATAATTTGCTCTTTTCTTCACCTCCCATTACACTCAGTATCTTGGTAGCTAGATCACTCTCCACAAAGAAAGGAAACCTCCACGCTGCCTGATCTGCAGCAAGGACTTGGTCCTGACCGCCGCACATCACATGCGAGCACCCACATCAAATCAGGCTCACCTGCACCCTCTCCCTCCACCCGCGACTATGCAAAGGGAAATGGCTTCAACAGGAGAAACCAAGAAAGGCTTACCTTAAAACACCAGGTAAAGCAGTAAGCTGAATGTCGACAGAGGATCTCAAAGAATGGCATTCAAAATTTTGTTCTAAATCAGCTAGAGAGCGCAAGTTTCCAAAAATTCCCCACTTCCCAGGTCAGCCTTCTGCCTACTGGGTAACATCTGTCCAATACATCCTGAAAAGCCTCATTTATGGCTGCTTGCAAAAGCAAGACCCAGTCTGAGGATAAGTGTGAAGGCCAGCCTACAGCTGTGATGGGGGAAGACATGCTCCATTTCAGAAGTTGCTCTACAAGAGCTTGGAGGTAAATGGGGCTCTGAAAAGACCGATCACACCAAGACTGAAGCTGCAGTAAGCATGACAAGAGACAGAGGTTTAGGATGACAGCATGGCCTTTCAACTGTGCCTAGAAGTCAGGGTTCAGGTGCCCTGAGAAACCTACCCATCTGATGCTAACACAACAATCCCATAGCTGCCTACATTACTCACAGTAATGTGAAAATGCAGATAAACTTTGTAAAAGCGTAATGTGGGAGAGTTTCACAGCCAGCTCTTTGTCAGCATTTTCTCACCCCTGTATTAGGCATGGAAAACTGACAGATTCTTGTTATCTTCCCTTGTGCTTGCTACCTTGTGAAGGAAAGCGCTGCTCTCCCTGAGGAAGAGAAGAGCAGCTGTGCATTTCTTTTATATTGGATGCAATATCTGTTGAATTCTGTCAGAGATTTAACTTCTCCTTATGCTCCCTTATTAAACGTACAAGAGTAATATTTATGTGAAATCAGCTGAAAGCTACATCCAAAAAACAAAGAGTATTTATGTGATTTTATCTAGTTAACATTAAAATGCTTCTGCATGAGCAGGATCTATTTTCATACTATTATAATATGGACAGCTGTGTATTGCTTGCAGGTAACCTCTCCACTGATTTTGGTTGGTATGAAGACCTTAAGGCACTGAAGAAACTTGCTTTATAAATAATTAAAAGTATACTTCTTATTGTCAAATTTAGAATAATCTTGAAAGTCTAACCTTAGAAAATAATTTTGAAATTGGCATTAATTATATATGCATTAGACTTGTATTATGGATTTTTAAAATTTAAGATAAATGTGCACCAAGTCATTTTCAATGCAACATCACTCCCAGTCTCAGATTCAGTAGATTTCTGTCCCTGTGGCTGCCATCGAAACTCTATTTCCTTCTGTAGGCAAGTAATTTTCAGTAGTGTCTCATCTAGCTCCTTAAGACAGGTTTCCCTACTAGATAAACCACTGCAATTTGAGACCACTGGAAAGCAAACTGCAAACCTCTTTGCCCAGAATGACTCTAAACATACAAGCAAACATGCTGTCAATAAACAAAAGAACCTTTGAGTGCATGACGACACACGCCAATAGCCATGCTGAGAGAATATTCTAGACTGAAAGGATTGAGAGAAGCAGGACTCAAACGGTGCTGTTGATGTAGATGTTTGATTTGACCAGTTAATGAAATGTGCTTCAGAAAAATGTACCGAATCTGATCTGAGTAAGACGAGTCAAGAAACAGATAATTTTTCTGACCATATCAGACCATCTCCCACCTCTCAACAATACCCCAGACTACTCCCTTCTTATAATTAAGGTTATGTGGGGTATTATTGGTGGCAGAACTTTGTCAAATAAACGGGACCTATTTAGCAATTGGCTGGACAAAACAATAGCAAATAGACTATGAAAGCAATAATCCTGTGCTGGCAGAGATGGACACTGGATGATCTAATTGACCTTCTGCATTTGAACCTTGTCATCTATCACTGGCTAAGGGCTAAGAAGAATGAAAAATGTGTAAGATGAAAACAGGTTTAACAATAGAAAAAGAAAACACAAATGCAAATGCAGAATGCAATACGATTGCTCAAGATGCAAATTATAACCAGACCCAGGGACAGATTAAGAAATGATGAGTATACTCAGAGTGCCAGACTCCAAATAGTAGGTTGCTGTAATACCTCCTTTTTAACCCCACTCAGTCACTCAGCCAGCAGTGAACTTCCTTTGCAGGACCTGGATCTCCTCATCTTCAGGACATAGGTAGAAATGCACATTCAAAGCTTCAATTTTACTTCTAGGTCTACAGCACATTAAAGACAACAACCTAGACTTCATTTACAACTGGAAGAGTCACAGAAAGTAACTCATCTCATCCGAGGCAGCTGAAGGCTGGATAAAAACTGTGTCTGTGGAAGATGGTATAATTGATGCATCACCTCTGAATACAGCTCTATAAATTCTGCTTTCCCAGAGTTTATAGCAGAAGCTATGCCAATAGTAATGCTGCAATTCACTGAAAAAAAGGCCTTGGATTTCTGCTATAATTGGCCTGGAAATCTTTGGTTTGTAGAACAAGTTAATCTGCATTGCTTCCATTTCTGCTGCTCTGTTACCACTTTGTGCATGTCCTGCGGCCAGTCCTGTTGGGCGAGCCACGGTCTAAGGACAACAGCATGCAAAGTGCTTCCCAACACTCTCGCTCCTTCCAGATGTCACCATGGAAGGATTCTCCATCCTTTTCCCCAGGTTCAGGTCCATCACCTCACCAGGCAAAATACAGGAAAAGAGGCTGTCCTCCTGATCTGGAATTGCTCTCCTTCCTTCCTTTGGGAAACACTGGATTTGCTTCCCAATTCCTGGTAGAGAAGCAACTCTAGTGCCTCTTCACTTTGTCCAGCTGAAACTCAAAAGCAGAAATTTTATAAAAGAGAAGAAAGAAGGAAAAGTGCTTGTGAGGGGCCACAGCTCTGCTACTCAGCTCGAGGTCCACAGAGCACAGGGGTTTCTATAACATCAGGAGGTGGCTGGTAAAATGACTACACCTTGCTTCAAACACACCCATGGCTTCCAAGGGGGGTTGCGGGAAGCGTCACTGCCTGCTGGAGAAAACAGCGGGAGCCAGTCACTCAGCCATCCGTTTTTATGGGTTAGCAGGACCTACTGGCAGGTGTAAAGACATTTTTATTACCATCACTTCTAATCAAATCGTTTGATTACAAGATTAAGTTAGGATTTTGCAAAGTGATCGGCTCAATTGCCAAAGACTTTCTTTCTTATTACTGACCCTTTTATCCAACAAAGAGTGGGATACAAAAAAAATTCATAGTCTTTTATAAGACTACATTTTTCTTCAATTAAGAAAGGCTGAGAAATACTACCCTTATTCAAAATATTCAAAGATGTTACAAATCCCCCTGGTCTCTGCCACATGACTTTCAAACCTAGATTAAGAAGGGAAAAATATAACCTTAAAACAGACAGATCACCTCTCCCAAGATCTTAGCTGAGCAGAAATGGAGCTGGAAGTACATGAGTGACCCTTTATTTTGCAGTTTTCCAATTTAGTCTCTTTCAAGTAGAATTAATAATAAGTTTAGGTTCATTCTATTCCTCAGACTCTTTAACAAAAGCAATTTCTGTCCTCCGTCTCTAACAAAAGGTCCCCAATCTCAGCATTACCCAGCAGCTCTAATAAACAGTTATGGGTCTCCACTGAACAATTTCTTTGCAAATCAGATTGACACAGAACAATTTCCTTGGCCAAGAAAACCAAGAATTCTGCCAAAAAAAAAGAAAAAAAAAAACACCTTTCCCCTAAATTTTCAGGCAAACACACAACTGTAATAATATTTGAGCATATTTTATCATAAAAATCAACTACTTCACTCTTAAACAACTTACGCTATTTAGCCAACCATCCAACTAAGCTGCTGGTCTGTCCAAACAATTAGTCATATTTTAAACCAATGATAACAGGCAAGACCATGGTTTCCATAATAAATAAAGTGATCATTTTTAGTAGAAACCATACTTTGTATCTCTTTCTCCAATATATATGTTATTGTATGTATATCGAAGTAGTTAATACTCAGATTACAACCGATGGGGAACAGAAAAGAAACCGAGGCTGGCACAGATCCTACCTCATCCCGAGTTTCTGCTTCTGGGACAGGAGTCGGGAAAATGAAAGGTCTCAGTAAACTTCATTCTGTCATAAGTAATGAGTAGGAAAGAGGAAGGTGAACCCACAAAGAAACCAGAACAAGACCAGACCTTGGGATTTCAAATTCTTTTCCAATTCATATAAACAGAGGCTATTTCCTTTGGGTTTAAATCCCCACCCCACCTTATTGCTCTGTTGCACATTATAAGTAGAGGTCCCAGCCGTTTACCTGACTGAATTACCACGCCATGTTCCCAGAAGAACTGCTACCACCAGGAGAACTCAGGCCATCAGTGCCCAGCCCAAGAGATCGGCCGCTCTGCCTCCAGCAAAGGGGTGGGTGGTTTTACCGGCGCAAAGCAGACACATTTGGAGCCAAGCACATTTTGGTCCTTCCAAGCCCTGCATCTCAGGGCACAATCTCCTGCTTCAACAGAAAAGGTGTCAACAGCACCAAATAAAGCAGCTCAACACACCAATGCTGGCTTCCCACCATGATGAGGAGAAGGGGCAAATGGGTGTCTGTCTTGGCCTGTGGCACCCAGGCACAGGTCCCTTTCCCCCATAACCACCTCTTTAGGTGGGTGCCAAGAGGGGACCCATCACTGGCTGCTGGTCCATCACCTCAAAGCCAGTCGCAGCAGGACCCCCTTTCTCACAAGGACCCACTGAAAGAAAGACTTGGGACCTTGAGAACACAAACTTGGGCTTTGGTGGGGTTTTTTGGGGCTGGGTTTTGTTGTTTGTTTTGTTTTTTTTCAGGCAGATATTTATGTAAGAGGGAGCACCTGAACGAACTGAAATCGAAGTAACGATGAAGGGAAAGGA
>NW_009596842.1:13629-19463 GCF_000690535.1 Cariama cristata
GGGAGGAATGGGGAAAGGAGTGGAAAAGCTTGGTCGTCAGTAATTCCTTACCTGTAATAATTTCTAAAGCTGGCTAAGCACCTAAGCATGTGCAAAACTGCATAGATTGAACTCTTCCTCTGGATCACCTCCACGACATTAATGCATATACAATTATAATTAATGAGATTACAGATTTCATGAGATCCCGTCGTTTCCAGCTTAATGTAAGAACAATAATTTTGGAGGGGTCAGTTGCCCTTTCTAATCCAAAGGACTTGCACCAATGTAAAATTACTAAGTGGGAGGAGAATTAAAGCACTGGAAACTGCACAATTTAAGTCTCTGAAGATATGCATCTGGTTTTATAGTTCATTCTTTGATATCTTTCTTTAAAAGCCTGAAAAAGTAAAAGCAATTGAATACCAATTAAACCATTACAGTGTCTGCAGGGCTTTTTTTCCATTACAGGTTCAATAACCTAAATGAGGCATTTTAGTTACTTCTACAGAGTCCAGATTTACAAACATATACACATACCCCCAAGCCTTTGAATGCTGAAAATCCTGGTTTATAAAATCATACTGAGATCAGTTCTGAGGAAACTCAGAAGCAAGAGTGCAGTCATGTATCTGGTGGGACAGCCAGTGGATGGAGATCATTTCGAAGAAAGGTTCCCCTTTTGTCCCACTCAGAACAACTATATTTTTGACAGCGAGTCAAAGTGAAGCACATTCAGCCGTTGTAGCTACAAAGGCATCCTACAGTTACGGCAGAGACTAATGCAAAGTTACAGCACTTGTGCTTTCAGTTATAAATAAAGCAACCTGTGGGACTGAGTGCTTAATGTTTGCAATTCAACAGATATTCTTTACCCCTTTTATCAGAACTTAGGTATTAACACAACAGATTAGTTGGACACTTTCAAAACTGCCCTATCCAACTTTCCAGATGCTCCAAATCTACAAAGCAAAAGGGAACTGGTACCAAAATAGAGTCTTTGGGTACCAAACTTACAGACTGGCAAAACCTTAAGCCAAGAAGCAGTTAGATTTCCTGCTCCCTGCCCAGACTATAAAGAGGATGTAATATTTCATGGTAAAAAATTGCCACAGAAGATATTTGCCTGCACTCTTTTTTAATAAAGTCTATTTGGCAGCTATAGGGGAATGGACCATTAGGGATTTTTCCATCTCTATGTCTATTATTCTAATTTCATCTAGGAATAGCAGTCCAGAATCCATCTGTAGCAATGAAGGCTAGAAAGGCAGAGTTAAGCACAGACATAAAACCACTGCTGGAACAGCCAACACGATCAGTTGTCCATATCTGGTAGCCGGTAATCTGATAGTCTAGCCTCTTACCTTTAAGACTGAAAATATCCATCATCATAGAATGGGAATTCATTTCTAGAAGAACAAACAGAAAACTTTGAAAATAATCTTCTAGGCATGTGCTGGAGGTACCTCACCACCCTGTCCTCTGTCTTTGCGCTGATGTGTTGCATCCTGTGAAGAAGGCTAAGACAGAATCTCTGAAATGTTGTGATGGTTTTCTCTTCACCTTGTCACAGCTCTGCTGAGTGATGGAGGAAGATCTGAATGGTCCATTCTCTCTGGAGTGAGAGAATAGTGTCAACACTGCTCTAGATTTCAGATCTGGCAAAACGTGCCTGAAGGTGACATGGAAGAACAGTAAGTTTTAAATGACATCCATTCTCATGTGACTCCTGTGAAGGTCTGCCATCAATAAGATAAAGCTTTCTTAAAAATCAGATGTTATTCTTGTGTCTCTCATACTGAGTATATCAGCACAACACTGAGTCAAATAAGGCAGGCACTTATTTTAGATGTGGAGTGATAAGCACCAATTACTTACCAGTTTTAATGAAATTCTGTGAGTACGTTTTAGCCCCAGCACCATCGGTGCTCACAGGCTAGCAATGCTCCGTAGATAAATTAGTCTTTCTTGACATTAGCAATCACAAACATTCAGTTTTTTCTTTGGAAACCCTAACACAGTTGGCTCTTTTGTGGAAAAAATCTTTCAGATAAGCTTTGAAGATAACTGCTGCAATAAAGGATTAATTCTCTTAGTTTTCTAGGCCTTGACCTGTTTGCTGTAGTTTGGTATAAAATGAAGAGTACCTTCCTTACAATTCATGAGCCAGAGTGAATGAAACCAACTGTGCAGATTACCACCTTTGAAGTTTTACTTGAAGATCATACTGATCGTCCAGAAAAATTTAACAATCATTGACAAATCCACTTGCGCTGTTGCTCATGGTACCAAGCAGTTTACATAACTTGCATTTTGTTCAAGAGAAGATGCAGTATATTGTGGACAATTACTTTATAGTTCACCATGGATTTCCCCACTGATTTTAAAAACAATCTTTCTTTCACGTATTTTCAGTATGCTCCTATGGATCATTGGTTCTTTCCAGTTAGAAAGCAAATGAAAGTAAGCAGTGCCCACAAGCACTAAAATATTAAATGCTAAAACAGAACCCTACAAGCTCACTAGTTTCACAGATAGATCCAGATTTAGATTTACAGATCCAGAACATTTCGCTTCCCTGATCTCCTAGCATAGAAAAAAATCCCAGTGGACATACAGCATCATGAGCTGGTTGTAATCAACCCTAGAAGAAAAGACAGTGGAGTGGTTTGGGAGCTAGTCGAGACTTGGGAGATGTTAATTTTCCTGCTCCACTATGACATCATGTATGACCTTGGGCAAGTCACATTTCTAAGATGGGAATAATGTCTATTTCATAAGGATCTTGTGAGAACAAATGCAATCAAGAATGCAAGACAGTCATAGAATCATAGAATCACAGAATGGTTTGGGTTGGATGGGACCTTAAAGACCATCTTGTTCCAACCCCCCTGCCATGGGCAGGGACACCTTCCACCAGATCAGGTTGCTCACAGCCCCATCCAACCTGGCCTTGAACACTTCCAGGGATGGGGCATCCACAGCTGCTCTGGGCAACCTGTGCCACTGCCTCACCACAAACAATTTCTTCCTAATATCTCATCTAAGTCTTCCCTCTTCCAGTTTAAAGCCATTGCCCCTTGTCCTATAACTCCATGCCCTTGCCAAAAGTCCCTCCCCAGCTTTCTTGTCAGCCCCTTTAGGTACTGGAAGGCTGCTCTAAGGTCTGCCCAGAGCCTTCTCTTCTCCAGGCTGAACAACCCCAGCTCTCTCAGCCTGTCCTCACAGCAGAGGTGCTCCAGCCCTCGGATCATCTTCATGGCCTCCTCTGGACTTGCTCCAACAGGTCCACATCCTTCTTGTGCTGAGGACCCCAGAGCTGATGGTTTATATAAATACATAAAATAATTATGCAGGCTCTGTGGCTGGAGGCTTTGCAGGATAAGGAGTCCCAGGTTCCCATATAATTTGTAGAAAGAATGGCCACAACAGTACATAAAAAGGAGCCTTCACCCTGCATTCCTGAAGGCAGATGTTCCACATGGGAAGATGTTCTCGGCCTCAGAGACGAATGCCTTTTTGCATTTCACACACAGAAACCTCCTTCAGGCTTCAGGCAGGATATAAAATCTGGGGTACCCATTGCAGTCACAGCTGCTGCTCTGTCACTCTTGTACCACTTCATCGTCTCAGCATATATGGTACAAATACCCTGATGAGTACGCACATAGCTTCTTGTTCCAAACACCTCCCAAAACTCCTCTGCATCCTGCTGTTTGCTGGGTAACCGACCGACTTAACCTGCCACACAACGCTGCTGCTCCCCCGTACCGTTCAGGGTGGGATTAACTAGTCGGTGATTTCACACATTGAGTCTAGTTTATGTCCTGCTACTCAGACCTTACCCACACAGACAAGGACTGTCTCAACAAACCACACTTGGAGAGCAAAAAAAATCCAGCACATCCTCACACCAGCGACCTCGGCGTGCTCTTTGAAACACCTGGGTCAAAAAGTTGCAGCATCCAAATCGAAGGAATCCCAGGTCACCCCTCAGTTGACAGACTGAGAGGAAAGAACTGATTTCTCAGTAAAAATCAGTAGCCACAGAGATGCAAATCAAAATAGGACAAAGACAAAATCAGGAACACATTATGCTCCAAAAGGGCCAGTTCCACAGGGTTGGAAACTATTATGAGCCAAATCAGTTTGGAGAGAGAATTTTTGAAAGGAAAACAGAATTAATAATTAGGAGGTATTAAAAAAGAGAGCACTGAATACCTAAAGATCCACAATCACACACAAAAAAAGGAAATTTTTGGTGCTGTGACACACACTGTGGCTGGACTTTAAAGCCCTCCAGAATCTGAAGAGAGGCTGCAAGTGCCCCAGGGCTGCCAATCTCTTCACGTCCCTCCGAGGTCCTAAATCCCATGGACCAGAAGCCCAGTTGTGGTCCACTACCGATCCTCGTGGTTCCTCTGGGTTAACTTTGGCACAACCTGTCCCTGGATCACAACAAGAAAAGAAAGCTTTCAGCAGCTACAACATAGCTCTTCATTTAAAAGAAACACTCAATAAAGCATAAGTCGCAAGTGAGTAAATAACACCCAAAGGCAATCCTTCTCACTTTAGTTTCTCTTTCCTTTTCTCAACGACATGGTCAATCTGTGCTGAGAAAGGCAGCTAATGACTTTTCTTCTTCAACCTTCCACAATTTTACATTTAACAAAGCCCACTGTAACACAAAAGACCATCAGCCGCTTTCCTTCTCCTGCCAGGAGGTTCTTGGGGGACTCAGCGAGGAGCTGCACAGTCTCCGCAGTCAGCCCGAGCTCTAGGAGCGATGTGATGGCAGACCACAGTTTCATGACCGTAGCGAGCTGATCCAACAGCTCACCTCCGATGGAAAGAAATTCACTTCCTTGCAGTAGTCTTTTTCAGCAAAAAGAATAGTTTTCTGCTGGCTTAGGAAGTTGAACTGGCACAAGTCCAACTGGGGGTTGGACTAGATGACCCTTAAAGGTCCCTTCCAACCCAAAGCATTCTAAGAAAGGCTGCAGTAAGAACCAGAGTCAGTGCAAGAGTGGGCAACTCTGCTGAGCACAGCGTAAGAAAAGCCAGGACCAGGGAATAGGGAAAAGGCACAAATCCCCTCTCCTTTCACCAGCACAGCACCGTCACATCAGCTTCCCTGCCTGCGAAACCGATGGCTGTGGAGCAGTAACTCATCTGCAGAACCCTTCATGAAACGTAACCCGGTACTCCCAAGCAGGATTCGTATCTCACCCATCAGCTCCCCAAAGCAGCATACATATAAAATGGCAATCTAGTGAAAGGGGAAGTAAAATTAGATGTACAAATATTTAGATAACTCATTAAAAAAGGAGAAGTAGGCAGCAACTCATAGAAATCATAAGTCAGAAAACTGATAAGGCAGCCAAAAGGACAAAGGGAAATAAATTCTGTGACCACCAAAAGACGCTAAGAAAGGAGAGATTTTGACGTTTGGCTGTTTGCTCTCCTGTTTGCTGAATTCTCTTTTTTTTGCTGTATGTTAAAAACAAATTGGTTGATTTTTGGATGGACAAAGTAGATGAAAATGAAGAGGCAGAACTATTTCATAAATATTCATATCGAGCATTATAGAGAAGCAGCAGCTGATGTGCATATATGGAAATACGCAAGATGATGGCTGAAAATACACCCCAGTGCTGCCTCTCCTGACTGAAAGACAGGTTGACTTCAGCTGAGACGTTTCACTTTCCTCTCGCTGCCTCCTTCAGACTGCGTTCATCCCTACCTTGAGGCATCCGGAGAAGGACAGGAGCTCAGCCACTGTGCATTTCTCCTGTTCCTCCAAAGCAGCCGGGAGCAAGCTGAGCCAGCCTGTCAAGCATCTGCTCCCACCTGCT
>NW_009596842.1:19494-20592 GCF_000690535.1 Cariama cristata
ACCAGCCGATGGAGAAAACCAGCAGCTAATGGTGACAGGGAGCATCCCCTTTAGAAACAGAGCCCTCAGCCCAGCGGAAACGAGTGGAAGGGGTAGGTGTCCTGCAGCAGAGCAGAGAGGCTGCATGGCTCTCCGTGCCAGCAGGCACAGCCAGGAGACAGGAGATGCTGCTCCTACACCGTCCCCCGTAATGCCTTAGCAGTGGTCACCGCCTTCACAATCTTCAGATTTGCCAGAACTTTTAAGTGGTCCATCTGGGAAAGCTGCTGTTGCTGTTGTTCATTATGATTAACAGAATATGTCGTAAATATAACTGGTAGTATTCGTATTCCTTCTCCATGCAGGAGGTGCTCCAGGCAGGTCAGCAAGGTGCTCAGAGCATCTGCAGTGAGGAGCTCCCGCCATCCCCTCCGGCAAGCGCTGGTATCTAAGCCGAGGTGTTCACCAGGAGCTTTCGGACGCCCTCGTGAGCTGCAGCCTCACACCTGGAGGGGCTGCCCCGGTGGAGAGGGCACCCTCCGGCCAGGCCACGGGAAGAGGCTGTCAGCATCCCATGGCACTGCCTGCATCCGGACCACTGCCTTCGCTCTGTCTCGGCATGGCCGTGAAGAGAGGAACACACCGAGCAAGGTCTTGGTAAGCTTACAAGCTTCCAGAAGACTCTCCTGGCAAGAGGGAGGAGGGGAAGGAGCATGGACCGCTTGCCAGAGATCGATCTGTCCAATTTAAAGAAATTAATTTAATTGTTTGTGGCAGTAGGAAAGCTTGCAGCTGCTGGCTCCAGGAAGCCTGGACAGTAAGAAAACACGGCGGCGATGTTGCTAGGATTAAGCAAGCGAGGTGAGCACCCACTCGGGAAGCTCGGTGGTTTCCATCACTGCAACGAGAGGTTTGGAGATCCACCTTTGCCATTTGGAACAGTTACTTCCCAGCCTGGCAAATCTCTCTCTAAAACCCAGGCTGGCTGTTAACAGGTAGAGTAGCTGGTATGAGATAGCCCTTAAAAACCCCACTACCCGGCAATCAAAACCTCGCCCTGCAAAAGCCAGAGGCCCGGCCGGCCGAGGGGAGCCCCAGCAGGCTGCTCGGGCTGGGGGG
>NW_009596843.1:0-4395 GCF_000690535.1 Cariama cristata
TTCATTCTCTAATTGGCTGAATTATCTAATTCTCTAGTTGACATGATTTCTTTGGAACAGACGCGTGAGTGTGCTTGACCCTATCCCATACAGATTGAAGTTCCTGTGCAACAAAGCACTCCAAGGCCATCAGATCATCTGGAATTCACAATTGACAAGTGCTAATTGTTGTTTATTTTCTTACACAGAAAGTATGTATTTAAATTCAAATTAATTACATTTATTTGAAATTCATGTGAAGATTCCATCTCATATCTTCAAAATAGATACTGAAATAGGAAGGAGATGATCTTGATCTGAAAACATACGTTGATGTTTCCTGTTCAGAAAGGGATTTATGGTGAGTTAGATGGAAATTTCCATGTAGAGCTATGTGTAAGCTCTCACTGTCCCTTTGCAGCAGTGGCTACAGAAGCAGTGTGATTGTAACAGATAACCAAAGCTGCAACAGCGGATGTGTTCAGACAAATGGCAAACCAATTGCTTTTGATGCTGGGGGCGATGAGGGGGAATGAGTATATCTCTGTACTTGGGAAAAGTCTTGTTAGCTTAGCACAGGAAAAAAAAAAGTGCTGACACAATTGCTTTTATAGGATAAGATTTATAGCTGCATTGAAGATGCTGACCATATTCTGTAACTGGTTAACAGCCCAAAATGCATCAGCAGAATCAGGTGTATATGCAATTAACAGGCTGGGAAACTGCAGGAGAAACAATGACAGGATGTGAGACGGTATCTTTTGCTTTTGAGAGCAGAGTTCTTCATTAGCAGTTCAGAACTCTGAATTCTCATCTTTTGCTGTCATTGCTTCAGGGAATAAGATCTGATATTGTGCTTTTTGATTAAATTATATTTTGAATATTTTTTTCCCTTTCTCTTTTTTTTTCTTTTTTTTTTCCCCACCTTCCTCCATCCTTTCCTTTACCTTTGTATGAGATAGAAAAGAACACATTGCAGAGAACCACTTAATGTCTGATAGTCATTGACCAGTAGTGTTTGTAAGCAGCTGCGTAAGATAAATACCCAAACCGTTGCTTACCAAGGCGTAGACATAGATTTGTGATAGGGATAAAGCAGCATAGCAGAACAATCACCTCTGAAGTGGTCATCCACATTCATCCCTTGGACTGCATGTCTGAGAGGGGTATGGAGAGGGGAGTCAGATTTCTTTAGACTCACTCAAACCAGTAAGGCGTGACTGGCCAGGAGAGACATCTGTTCGGACCAGGAACAGTCCTTCTCCCTCCTGCAGGGAGTTAAAGCTTCTGTTCATTGATGCAAGTGCAAGACCAAAAGTTCCTGTCTCAAATTGCAACTGTTCCTAGAGGATATTTTTGTATTTTGGAATAACTTTGCCAAGTAAGTATTTACTTTTTCCACAATCACTAGGAGGACTGTCTTTGTAAGTATGAATGTATATTCTCTCTGCTGCCAGGAGCAGATTGCTGCACAAGTAAACTCCATGCTCTCACATTGCTCCCAGCCTGGCTCCTCTCAGCATAGCTGGTCCCACAGGTTGAACCTTGTGGTCGTATGCTCCCTTTTTTTAAAAAAAAAATGCTGAATTAACCCTGTAATCTACCTTCAGTTAACTACCTGGCTTTCCACCCACCCCCAATGTCTGGATCTGTGTTGGGAAAGGGAATTCAAATGGAATGATATAACCATCACCTCTGGGGTCAGAACCTCTACTGAATTTCAGAAAAACTTGATGAATTATTTCTGGTTTATGGGAACTTCTTCACCTGTGAGCAGAAGTACATATGTACTCCTGCCCCCTGTACTCGGCACTGGTGAGGCCCCACCTCGAGTACTGTGTTCAGTTTTGGGCCCCTCACTACAAGAAAGACATTGAGGTGCTGGAGTGAGTCCAAAGAAGGGCAACAAAGGTGGTGAATGGTCTTGAGGGTAAGTCTGATGAGGAGTGGCTGAGGCAGCTGGCGTTGTTTATCCTGGAGAATAGGAGGCTGAGGTGAGACCTTCTTGCTCTCTACAACTACCTGAAAGGAGGTTGTAGCAAGGTGGGGGTTGGCCTCTTCTCCCAAGAACGAACAATAGGATGAGAGGAAGTGACCTCAAGTTGTGCCAGGGGAGGTTTAGATTGGATATTAGGAAAAATTTCTTCACTGAAAGGTCTATCAAGCATTGGAACAGGCTGCCCCAGGAAGTGGTAGAGTCACCATCCCTGGAGATTTTTAAAAGAGATGTAGATGTGGTGCTTAGGGACATGGTTTAGTGGTGGGCTTGGCCATGCTGTGTTTATGGCTGGACTCGATGATCTTAAAGGTCTTTCCCAACCTAAATAGTTCTGTGATTCTGTATGTATTTACAACAGAGACATCTGTTTGAATTGTTGGTCAGTGGAGAATAACATGAAATAAGTGTCTTTCACCTAATCTCACTTCTGATGAATTTTGTAATCTTGTTGATGAGGACAGTGTAGAGAAGTACTCAGACTGAGTAAAATCTGTCTTGAGGGAGCATAGGTAAACCAGCAGAGAGTGTAGAATAAAACCACAAGTTGTGTTTTAGTTTGTTATTCCTACAAGTTTTCTGACACTTACAACATTTCTGATCATTGTTCTCCTGCTGCAAGTGAATTATGGACATGCATGGACTAAATAAACACTAAGCAAATGAGCAGGTTATGCAGAGTGACTGTATTAGAATTGTGCTGTATCTTTCAATTTTTAACAGGAAGTCAACGATTTGTTGTCATGCAAACTGCAGCTAATGACTTCTGACTGCCAGTGTTAGCATTTATTTGATATATACCCATTTCATTCAGGGCTACTTCTTGGCCAGTGTACTCACAACCAATAATTAGTGAAGCAATACTTTTCAGAAACAGGTTTTCCGTTGTGTTATAGTCTCTAAATGTCAGTGGTAGAACTCTTCAAGAAATTGTGTGTTATGCTGCGGCTTAATGGAGAGTTAAGAACAAGGACTGAAGTGTGAGTTCAGACTGGTTGAAGGTGTAGATCTTAAGAAGAAGAAAAAAGGGCCTCTGTTATGGCAAGATTGAATCAATGCTCTCTTACAGCGTCTTTGTTTTTGAGAACTAGAAGGAAAATCAACTTTAACTGCAAAATGCACTGGAAATCAGAGACTGTAAGTTCTTTATAAGCTATTTCCTAATTTCTACCTCAGTTAAAATGAAACCTTTTTTATGATACAGTTGTAATTTACTTTAAACAAATGGAAGTGTTTAATGTAGCGAGGGGAAATTCATAAGAACTATACTATGAATTTAATTCCCTCTATAGAAACTGGCAGTCAAGGTGTCAATAGAGAGAAATCAGCAATTCTGAAGGAACTGTTTCTGAACACCTAATTCAGAAGTAAAAAACAGTAAAAGCAGATGGCGTGAATACTTTTGTATTCATGATACTTCCTAAACTAGCAACTGTTCCACCTATGATGTTAAACGGCATATTATAATTCTGACATCACAGACAAGAAGTTGATCTTACTTTATTCTGGAATGAATTTTTCCCAAGGTTGAATTTCTTTGTAGTTTTATTCTCATACGAAATAATTAGTTGCCTTCGGATTTGGAATGAAATCAGTTTTGTAGTGGCAGAATTTCACATCAAATTTAAATTTTGAGCTTCCTGGAAGTTTGTAAGTGTGCCATCAAACGTCTGCACAAACTGTCATACTGATATGCAGAAGTTATTGATGGTAGTTTCCATGGTAACAAATCATTAACAAATCTTTTATTTTCTGAGCTTATAATAATTTTTAATTGCAAACCTCTTTAAATAGTGGTCCAGTTTAAAAAAGAATAAAAAGGAAATGAAACCCAACCCCTGGTATTTTTAGTTTTAAAGAGGAGCAAATGAAACTACCATTAGCGCTCAAAAGGATAGAAGAACTCTCAAAGGAGCTTGGGTGACTTGAATCACCAACTTTAATCACAGTGCAGTTGGTGACCTGGAAGTCTTGATTGTTTTGCATAATGGGCCTTTCAGTTGTTTTTTTTTTTAAAAAAAAAAAGGAAACTGATAGCTTTGGATTATCATTAAAATATGTGGTTTGCAAACAGAGATAGTCTACGTTCTTTCTTCTTGGTTACTCTGAAGGGAGCTTGGGTGACTTGAATCACCAACTTTAATCACAGTGCAGTTGGTGACCTGGAAGTCTTGATTGTTTTGCATAATGGGCCTTTCAGTTGTTTTTTTTTTTAAAAAAAAAAAGGAAACTGATAGCTTTGGATTATCATTAAAATATGTGGTTTGCAAACAGAGATAGTCTACGTTCTTTCTTCTTGGTTACTCTGAAGGTATTCTTTGTCTTTGTACATGTATCCCAGTAGTTATGTGGCTTAGTGAACCCTTGTTCAGATTCTTCATCATCTAGTGTTCTTAATTTTAAATATTAATTAATATTAA
>NW_009596844.1:0-455 GCF_000690535.1 Cariama cristata
CCCTGCCTGGTCCTTCCCGAGGGTGCCCGGGCGAGCCTTCCCCGTCACTTCGCTTTGAGCTTCTCCTGGAGTAAGTACGTCCAGAGGCTATGCAGGCAGTGACAGAAATGACAATTAAGACAAGATAACCTCACCTTGCCAGGAGCTGACAGCCTTGCTGTGACCTTGGCGAGAGCTCTTAGGCTGGGACAGCCATCCCTGGGAGCCCCGTGCTGCAGGAGGGCCCTGTTGTGCGGGATGCAGCAAATCGGGAACGCTCCCATCCCCAAACCAGTTCTGCAGGGCACCGGGAGACCCAGCCCAGTTCAACCCCTTCCCCGTCCACCTCTCGCAGGCGCAGCCCCGGACAAGCCTGGTGAAGCCGACGGTCCTGCCCGCCTGTGAGATGCTCCCCATCCCTCTGGCACCCGGCCTGGGCAGCAACACGGGGCAGGACACGGGACGCATCTTCCCGC
>NW_009596844.1:474-775 GCF_000690535.1 Cariama cristata
TGCCCCCGCCCCCGGCCCCCCCCCCCAGCGGGTGATGGTTACCCCAACCGCCGCCCCACCGGCGTTTTGGCAACAAGATGCACCCCGGCAGAGCGACTCGGTGCTCCCGTTACCTGTGCTGGTGCAAATGCATGCTGCTGTGATGTAAACCCAAGCCCCTGTAATGAAGCATCACCCCGCAGCGCAGCCCCAGGCACAGATGCTCTTCTCTGCCTTCGTGCTCGGTACGGCCCTTGCCGAGCACCTCGTTGGCGCAGGGCCGGGGGCTCAGCGTTTGCAGGCGGGCGGGCGGCGGGCCGCC
>NW_009596844.1:912-1136 GCF_000690535.1 Cariama cristata
CTGCAGCAGAAAATAAAATGCAGAAGTGGCACACGCAAAGGCTAATGTTTAAAGTAAAGAATTTTACCCAAAGAGTATGTGGCAGATCCAAATCCCCTTCATCCAAACGTCATTATTTATTAATATTCACGTTGTACATACTGTTGATTTGTAAGAGAGACACAATCGATTGCTACCTCATAAAGCACAAAAAAGGAAACCTGCTAGGCAGGGTTAGGCTGGAA
>NW_009596845.1:0-948 GCF_000690535.1 Cariama cristata
CTGCGCACAGAAACTCCCCATCCCGGGGGGAAAGCCGCTTCGTTAACCGAGTTACTTAACATTTAGCGCAAATCCCCACGGACCACCGGGCAGATCTGTGCCTTCTCCGGCTCCGGGGCCGCAGGGACAGCAACAGGTACAATGTCCCCAAGTGGGCTTGATCCTTCTGGGGGACCTTGGTTGTGTCCTACCCATGGATGTGGGACACCCACCGTGCTTTTAAGTGGATAAATCCTCGCCGGCGTGCTTTAACCCAGGTCCGTACACTCAGCTACGACCAACCCGTGGGGCAGGACACCCTGGGGCAGCTCGCAGGGACCTTGGGGGGAGGTCGGAGCAGACCCCGAGGTCGCTCCCTGCCCCGTGTCCCAGGTGGTTTTGGGCCGATAAGAGCTTGGCCAACCCAAGGCGTTTTAATCCCCAAGCTCCCAGCGAGGGGCTGGGCCCTGTGCGGCGCCTGCGGAAGGGATCTGGGGTGCACGAAGCAAATTTTGGGGCTCATCAGCTGGTGTCCAGCTAACGAAGGGTGGGGGACTGCCCCTCCTGCCCAGGGCTGTGGGGACAGGGGGGCTGGTGGCCCCAAAACTACCGCCCCCCCGTCCGCCCCTGCCTTGCCAAAATCTTGATGAGAACTTGTAAAATAGAGAGGAAAATGGTAAAAGCAGTGGCTGGCATCCCCGGCAGGGCATTGCCGAGGGGGCCTGACACCCCCGCGGGCTTTCCTCCACCTGTGGGTGCGGGTTTGGAGTCGGGGTGATGGCTCCCGGGGCTGCCCTGGGACACCCCACTCCGAGCTTACTCTCCCTGCCTGGAGGAAAAGCTCCCGTTCCACCCGTGGCTTGACCCACTCGCTCCATCCCCACGCGGGGCTGAGAGGTTGGGCTGGGGGTCCTGGGGTCCCCTGGGGGCGGCCAGGGCCGGCAGTGAGGGTCCAGGAGCTTGGCGATG
>NW_009596845.1:1127-2466 GCF_000690535.1 Cariama cristata
CGTGGTGTGTGCACGGGTGGTGTGCGCGGGGTGTGTGCACTGGGTGTGTGTGCACTGGGTGTGTGTGCACGGGTGTGTGCACTGGGCGTGTGCACTGGGAGTGTGTGCACTGGGCGTGTGCACTGGGTGTGTGCACTGGGTGTGTGCATGGATGTTTGCACGGGCGTGTGCACGGGCGTGTGCACCGGGCCGCTCTGCGGTGCGTTTGGGCTGCTGCCTTGGCACCGCGTATTTGCGTTGCGCATTTGCCCCATACGTTGGCATCGTGCATTCGCACCGTGCACTGAGAGTATGCATTTGCACCAGTAATTTAGACGGTGCATTTGCACTGTGAATTTGCATCACGTATTTGCACTGTGCATTTGCGCCATACGTTGGCATCGTGCATTCGCACCAATAATTTAGACTGTGCGTTCGCAACGTATATTTGCACCATGCACTTGCCCCATACGTTGGCATCGCGCATTCGCACCACGCATTCAGACTGTGCGTTCGCACCGTGTATTTGCATCACGCATTTGCACAATTTAGGCTGTGCCTTTGCACCGCGCGTTTGCACCACGTACTTGGTCCGTGCCTTCGCCTTTAGACTTTGCCTTTGCGCTGCACGTCTGCATCATGCTTATTTGCACCATACCCTTGCACCATACATTATTTGCACCATACCTTTGCACCACGCATCTGCACCACGCCTTGCTGCGCTTGGCGCTGGCGTGGCTTTGCACGGTGGCCGACTCTGACCGAAGGAGCGGCTGATGCTCTCCATCCTGCCCAAGCACGTGGCCGATGAGATGCTGAAGGACATGAAGAAGGACCCCAGCCAGAAGGAGATGCAGCAGTTCAACACCATGTACATGTACCGCCACGAGAATGTCAGGTAGGACCCCCCCGCCTTCGCTGTGCCACCCCGTGCCATCTTCGGGGGGGGCAAAAAGCTCCATTTCTTTTTTTTTTTTTGCAAAAAAGTGTGTTGTGCAGTCCTGGCTGGAAAGGAGGGGCGAGGTTGGGGGGGGTTGCAGCTGAAGCGAAGGGCGACAGGGGACAGCCACCAACCAGACCTGGGCTGGGGGCCCCTTTTGGCTCCAGCCATGGTTTGCAGGGCATCGTTTTCAGCCATGTCCCAATCCAGCCTTTCCTTTGGCACGAAAAAGGAGAACGGGTATGGGGGGAGGTGCCCAGGACACCCCCCTCCTCCTTTCCCCCCCTCCATGCCCCAGGGCTGAGCCGCTCGCCATTGCTCCCCGCAGCATCCTCTTCGCCGACATCGTGGGCTTCACCCAGCTCTCCTCGTCCTGCAGCGCCCAGGAGCTGGTGAAGCTCCTCAACGAGCTCTTCGCCC
>NW_009596846.1:0-7722 GCF_000690535.1 Cariama cristata
CTCAGCGGGGCTCGCTCCCAGAAGAGCGGGGCCCCCACGGCCTGGAGGGAGCCATCTGCCCAGCCCCGGGCTGTTCATGCCGCACACCGCGGGGGCCAGCCCGGGAGGCGGCCCACTGCCCAATGGCCTCCGGGGCACGGCCATGTGTGGCCGATCACGGCCAGGGCTCCGTGGCTGAAATGGGCAGCTCTGCTTTACTTTCTGCGGGGTATTTGCTTGCCTTCCCTTGCCTCCACACAAACCAGGTGCGGTTTTAGAGCATCTCTGTGCCTTACTTGGCATGCGTGCAGGGAGACTGGGACATCCACTGTCCCCCAGGGAGGTGTGGGGACTCTGAGGAACTGGTGACATCCAACCAACCCCACAGGGCTACCCCAAGGCTGACCCTCGCTTCTGTACCCCATGATTTATATCACAATGAGGGCAATAACCACCACCTTCATTTCCATTTTGGTATGTTCGTCATTAAAACACAAGTAGAAGAGATGAGCGCTGATAAGGAAACCTGACGAGCATGCAGGTCTGGTAACTTCCGCTCCCGTTGCGGGTAACTACCCTTGCTAAGGCGCAGCAGGTAAATTTGATCCCTGTGGAGTTTTCCCACTTACACAGAGTCTTCTGCAGGGTATGGGGGCTGTGCTGGGTATCGTCCGGAGCCAGGTTTCAGTAACAAGTCTGCTCGCACTGACAAGATTTCTACAAACTTGACAGGCTCAGACTGAAAGACGCAAGAAATGCTGGGGAATTTTTTTGTCCTTTTTAACCATATCAAGTACGTACACCTACTGCTGCCCCAGGCTCAGTCTCTGGGCATTCACCTGCAATCAGTCAAACAATCCAGGGTGCCCAAGTGAACTGGTTTTCATTCTGAATTCAAGCTTCCAGTCTATAAAAATTTATACTTTTCCACTCCAAATTAATTGCTATTTAGAAAGGAACGAAGCAGGTAGGGACGCAAGGCTGTGCCAACCCATCCCACTACCTCCCCAACACTGACAAGTCCCTGGGCGCTGAGCATAGCAAAGCTTGCCTGTGGCCAGTTTCCTGGGCAGTAGTTTTGGGGCTGGCAGCTTCCAGAGGGATGCAAGCTAAGGGGCAAAGTGCTTCCCAGCCCTTGCTCCCCCCAGCCAACGCCAGCCCCATTCCTGCCCTGCACCTCCCCAGAGCCCAGTGCTTTCCTCTCAAACTAAGTATCCGTTAGGCTTGACAAAGCTGATGAACCCTTCATAAAATAATAACATAATACATGAGTTTAAGTTACCAGACCCCATTTACACTTCAGTTTTGATTCAGACAATGCCTGGAAGTGTGGTCAGTCACACAGCTGAACTATTAATCACTTGGAATGAATAAAGGAAAGGGAGCTCTGAATGCAACAAGGACTGGCCCAACCTGTGACCGCGTTCCCCCTCCCACGTGCTGCAATCTCTCCCGCAGCCGCACCAGTACCGCAAGCGCTCGCCTGCATGGGCTGCGCAGCGTTGGCTGAAGCCTTTCCAGCCCACTCGAGGGGTCCCCCTTCTTTCACGCTGCCATTGCTTGTGGAGTTTTGGGGCCACAGCTACCAGCACCCCCTGCCAGGGCTGGGGGACACCAGCTCAGCCTGAGCCACCACGGAAGGGCGCGCGTACACGCAGATAAGCATGGCTGCTTAAAACCCCATTTCTGCTGGAAACCAGGCTGAAATGCTGTGTGTGACCTCATTATTTAGTGGCCGTGTGTGGTGACATAACCAAGGGCCAAATCCAGTGACAAATCTAAGTCAGGTTGTGCTCTGTAATAAGCTTCATCTTCAGGCTCTCCCAGCCTGCACATTTTTTGAGGCCTCTCTGACTTTCCTCCATACCTCTTCCCAAAAGGCAGCTGACAGCAGCAATGGGCAGGGAACGCTGGAAGCAGAGCCGCTGCATCGCGGGGAGCCCAGCATGAGGCTGGGCAGGGACCAGAGCACCGGAGAGCAGCATAACAAAGGTAAAACTAGAAAAGGAGTGAAACGTTCCTCACTGTACTCAAGGGAGGCTTACAGTCACTGCTTCCCTACCTTATGACAATGCAAGTCTAGGGGTACCTGGACAAAAATAACTCTAAATTTCATCAGCCATCATTACAGCCTCAACCACGATACGGCACAGTATACAACACAGAGGCACAGGGAATCACTTTCAAATTTCAGGTTGTCAACAGTTAACATTGCCCACTAAAAGTCCTTCTCATGATAAGGATTCAAGGGATAAAGGGTGTTAAAATAACTTAAACTGAAATCTTTTTCTCCTGCAGTGATACAGGCTGCTGTTAAAAGACTGCAAAGGAGATGAGGGACTGATGATTTTTTCTTTACAAGGCAAAACAATAGTTCTAATACTGCAGAAAAACTTGTAGTGCTTCTTCTCTATAGGAAGGAAATTCTTCCAAGGCTTTGTTGGTGCTGCCCCTGTACCCCCTTCACTTCACTCAGGGGTTTTTGTCCTTGGGCCCACACCGGCAGAGAGGCCCAGCAGGAGGACGCCAGCAAAGGGCATCACCACCAGCTCCTGCTTATCCCTCGGGGCCCGGGCTGGGCAAGGTGCCCTGGCAGCACCCACAGACCCCAGGGGCCGAGTCATCTCATTGCACAGATTAGGATAAAAAGCTATTTTAAGATTTTCATATTCCTTCAAATAATGTTCTCATTGGTGTAGTAAATAAAAACGCTGTAATCTCTAAAACACAATTTATTTATTTTTTTCAGAAGGGTAGAAGCGGGGAAGGAAGAATGTAAAAACCAAAACAAACGGGTATATTTCTTGTGGAAGCTGCACTACAGAAGAAATGCAAAGCAAGTCTCCCTCTCCCTAGAGGGTCTTTTTTCAAGAGGGAGAATAATAATAATGTAGTAATAATAAGCACTTATATAGCGCTTTACATTTTCAAAGCGCTGTGTAAACATCAACTAATGGGACACGGTAGAATAAGTAGTGTCTAAAATGAGTTTATGTACTGCATTATATTTTTCTACAAAGTGGCTAGGACTGTTTTTAAAATTAAATTCCCCCACATATTGATACTTGTGCAAACGGATTTTCTTTAAAGTGCAACAAAAACATTCTTGTATTAGTTATACTCCACAACCTGAATATTTCCAAATTCTGGCTCAAAGCAAATTGTTTAGACAGCTTCAGAGACAGAAAACTCATTTTGTTTCACAAGAAGAATAGGTGCACTAACTCCTTAGGATGATATATCAATGCACTTATAGGCACATGCCAGTGTTTTCCAAGAGAAAGTCACATACAAGATAAGAAGTATTTAACCAAAGGAAGTTTTTAAGAGAGAAGCTAAGAAATACAGAGAGCTCTTACTGTTGCTGCCTTGCAGACAGAAGAGCAAGGCAACCAGCACCTTCTCAGTAAAAGATTGCCTGGCAAGGACAAAAGTCCCTATAGCGTAGCTACAAAGTAACCATCGCTTTCTAGTTGTTCCTGTTCATTCTGTTCTCTAAAACACCTTCTAGAATAGGGAAGATGAAACAACTGCAAAGCAAACCCAAATATTATGACCTGAACTATAATACTGGTCTTCCACTTCACTTTCACCTGTCCAGCATCTCACAGCATTTAATAAATTCACTCTACTCTCCAACGGACAAATGTTATACCCTCTTTGCATACAGCCAAGACCAAAAATATTGAGAGGAAAAAAAAAAAAATTTAAGTGACACACGCATTCATCAAGGAGCTGTGGCAGACACAGAAGAGAAGGCAGGAGGGGGGAAATCTGACTCAGTCTCTTCTAACAGCCTGGAGTATCTTACTATTTTGCAAACTCTTCATTCTTTATTATCAATAATTTACTTCATAGCAAACCTAGGTGCTTCTGTCATGAGCCACAGCCCAGCGTGCTACGGCCGTGTAAGCACATAATAAGAAGGCTGCACAAGGTTGAAGTGATCAAGGAATTTTTTTTTCCACCGGTATTCTTAAGCTAGGAATCAAATGCAAGTCAAAAACGGCATGCTGAATATATCTACCTTTAGGCATGCGCTTAACTGTAAGTATATGAGGAATCCCAACGGCTTCAGTTTTGGGGATTTTAATAGTTGTATGGTTTTCATAACTACAGGAAAAACCCTTTCCAACAAACTGCCAGTGTGACTCCCTGTTGTACTACACCACAATTACTGGAACATATTTGGTATTTCTCAAGGGGTTCAGATAATGAAGAATCCTCCAAATTTTCTATTAGCCCAAACTTAGGAATTCTGCATCAGGGAGTTAACAGCAGAACAGACAATGTATGTTAGGTATTGCAAAAGAGAGAGAGACAGAAATATTTATAAAATTTAAAGCTTTTTTTTTTCCAAGTAGGGTTGTTCGAGAGCCCAGACTGCAGCCCAAGCAATGCTATTGCACAAGCACGCCGAGTTATTTAAAGATATTACTCTATTTTATTCCTTTATACAAGACAACATTTCTTCACATTTTCACACCACAATGTTATCCCAAACCTGAACAAGATTAATAATAAATAGGAAAACACACAAGAAACCACCCTATTTTATTCTTTGATGTGCTATTGGTTTAACTTTGAATCACAAGCTTCTACTAAAAAAACCACATCAGTAGTTACACTTACAAGGAAATTATTTTTACAAAGGAAAGGTACAACGTTGTGGTTGCTTCAGGGGTTTTGTTTGTTGGGTTGTTTTTTTTTTCTTCTTGGCAAACAGCCAAATCTTTTACTTCCTATGACTAAAAATAAGCAAGGGGAGGGGCAAGGGGAGAAGATAGCCCTTCCCAGCAGGGAAAGCCATCAAAATTTGCCACACCAGAAATAATCTAAATAAGAACGCAAAGAAGCACAAGCCAGTGCCCCAACAGTAAAGGCCAGGCCGGCCGCCAGCTGGGTGGGCCCAAGGACGCTGGGGGATTTGGGCAGCGGAGACTTTGTCCTTCGCAAAGTCATTGCGACGTTACAACTCCAGACACGTGAGCCAGCCTATACGTGAGGTTATGGGACACAGCACAGTTTGAGTCAACCATGGTCAAAATTCACCCCCAAGAAAAAAGCCTGTATGAAGTAGCAAGAAGAGCTGGGATTTACCATCATATCTCCTGTCAAAGCACAGGAGACAGACTAGCGTCTGCCAAGTGACTGGCTGGCGTTTCAGCACCAGGATTAGCGGGAGCACCCACTTGGTGACACGCACCCCGTGGTTACACGGCCTATGGCACAAGCTAAAAGCAAAATAACAAATCATCCTTTTTCTTGACATACATAATCTAAGTTCTTAGTGGCATTATTTCTATTAAGTGAGAATAAAGATGAAAATTGTCCTCCAGCAATGCTGCCTCATGCAAGATTGCTCCCAGCAACTTCCACCAGCACCAGAGCAGTGAAAGATGCTGGCCAAACTCTGATCTCTGGGTGCCTTCCCTCTTCCCCACAACACGAGCTCTCCCTCTTGCTGTCTCTCTCTGCTTTGTATTGCTTTCAAAGCACGGCTGCCCACCCAGCTGGGATCCCCATCCAGCAAGGGATGAGGAGCAGCGCCCAGCCACCACAGCAGGACACCACGGAGCGCTCCACAGCACACACCTCCACTGGGACACACGGTTCTTGTGGGAACATGAGAGCGCGGCAAGCAGCTGTGCAACACGAGCCTATTCCGTGAACTTCTTCAGGCCGCGCTCACGTGGTTCTGCATCCTTCACTTCACCACAGATTCGAGCGTTTGCTTCAAAACCAGTCATTTCTTGGACACACCCGCAGGGGTTTTGCAACCTGCTCATCAGCCTACTGCAGATGTGGGTGCACACCCACATCCCACGTGAGTGGCCACAGTCCAGCCTCCCCAGCAGAGGCTCTTTTCTGAAAGGTCTCACCCAAACTGATGGCCCTCGAACACCGCTGAGGAGGACTGCCCGGCCCCAACACACACCAGACCTGCCTGCAACCAACAGAGAGCTACAGGGTTACTTTTCTGACAAACGGGTGGGTAAAATCAGCTCCTCAGAGTCCTTCGCTAGCTAGGCAGCGGGACAAGGAGCCAGAAACAGACGGAGACTAAAACCCATCGGATCAGCCCTCATCTCGTGCAGCAGTGGGCACAGCCACGGGACTGTGCTGGGCAGCCAGGAGGAAAAAAAAAAAAAAACAGAAACACCCAAAACCAACCAAAAAACCAGTTTCACAGGCTGAGCATAAGGTAACAGCAGTCCTGAACTGACCAGGATTCATCGCCACGCTCCCTTCCAGAGCAGTGGAGTTTAACGTATGCCTGTTTGCAGACTGCATTTAAGCCAGGGGCTGGTGTGTTGCCATGCTGGAAAAACACATCGAATTGAAAAAAAACCTTCAGAAAACAAACCTGTTGGGATGTGCCAGTAAAAGAAAATTGAGTCAAGCCAGCAGTAGACAGTAAGAAAGACAGAAGAGCGGATAAATTCCCCCTAATAAGAGCACCAACAGCCTTCAGCTTCCCAAAGCAGCGGGATGATTCCACCGCATCTCCTCCTTGCCATCGCCTCGGCAGGTCCCACCACAAGCTGAGCGGTGGCTGAGGCTGGACTCCAGGCACATCAACCTGCAGGCAGGCCATGTCCTGCCCCTTCCTCCCCTGCCTGCTTCCCTCCCTGAAGGCACGACTGACCTGGGGAGCTCCAGGGTTGTGGTTATGTTCTCCATAACTGCAAGGAGCAAAACCAGCAAAGATTCAAAGGAGGAAAAAACAGTAAAGAGGCTTCTACCTGGGGAGGAAAACCCTACCTGTAGGTATTCCCTCAAAGCAAAACATTCTCAAGCTTCCCAAGCTCCAAGGTAGGAGAGATGCTGTGGGAAGCAAAGCAAAGCTGCTAAAGGGACTCCACCGACATTTTCACAGGCTACACATATTAGGAAGAAAACAGGAGAGAAGGAAGGTAGAGGGGACACCGTCACAAGGTTAGTTATGCACAATAATACCTTAATGTAAGACACGATTATTTCCTACTAGTATTAATTTTCAGCTGCCTAATTGAGACAAGCACTCAAACACCATGGTAAAGGGCGGCTGCCTCTCCTTGGCCAGGGCAGCTGTAACAGCAGTGCCTGCTCGCCTGGGTGGAGGGGCACTGGGAACAGCCAGTGTCCTGCCTGGTCCCACAGCTGGGCTAGTTTTCCTTCAACTCATCATCACCTGTCTGTAGATTAAAAAAAAATCAGAGTTCTTGATTTCTACCTCAAGATAAGCTTCCATTAGGTGGTTTGAGGTTTGCTAGGAGACAAGCTGCATTTGTCACCTGGGATACTTGCCATCACCAGTGCTTGGACAAATATGCATGGTGGAAGAGGCCGTAGGATGTGCAGCCAGAGAAGAGACACTAGTCTCCAAAATAAAATCTGTAGAACCAGTATTTCATTTTTTAGAGATTAATTTAAAGGGAGTTTTCCAACAGCACTCTGAGTGATAGCACAAAGAAACAGTTTTGCTTCCTTCTTCCTCAACATTGCCGCACAGAAAGCTTCGAGCAGCCCCTGCTCTGGAGGCAGCCAGGACCTCCCAAGCCACCGGAGACAACAGTTTCTCTACCTGCCTTTCTGTTTGCTCAGGTTTTGCGCTGCGTTGGCTTTGCTTACGCCAATCAGACAGCAGCAGGTTTTAAGCCACCGGTCTGATGTCTTCAGCTGTGCCACTGACAGCTACGACACGCAGAACATTTCTTGGACGACTGTGTGTGGGGATACAAAAACCTCATTTACAACTTG
>NW_009596846.1:7741-8016 GCF_000690535.1 Cariama cristata
GGAGAGGGTGGTTCGGCGGCAGGTGACAAATTAAAAGCTCATTTTTCTATGCATTTTCTTTGGAGCCACATTTTGAATACAGACCCACCGACAAGGAAGAAAAAAATCATGGCCGAGATAGCTCTTTATGAAAATTTGCATTTGGTCTTTGGGTGAATTCCTGGTGCGTGTCCGAGCACCCCGCAAACCCCGCTGGCGGGAGATCTGCCTGCGTGCCACCAAGAGCCCCACTGCTGAAGCAGCATCTTTCTGGCCATGGCAGGGGGGTTTGTCCC
>NW_009596846.1:8166-17999 GCF_000690535.1 Cariama cristata
CTGGGGTGGGTTTTTTTAGATCCCTTACCTTTAAGTTCCAGTTTATTACTGAATTTATTTATACCGAGAAGAATAAAAACAGAAGCTCTCTGTTGAGTGTTTATTTAAGACCAAAAATAGTAATCAAAATAAACCAAATGGGAGCTTTAAAACAAATCTCACTTCTCTGTTATCAAGCAGGAAAGAAATTAGGAAAGAAAACACCCTTGACGTGAAGGGAATCAAATCAGTGGACTCATACACGAGCATTAAGCAAGACTCGGTACAAGATCCAAAGACAAGCACTCACACTTTCATTTTAAAATGGCTCATAATATATTGTACCATACTCCTAAAGGATGCTGAGAATTAGACTGAAAGTAATTCTTTGTCTTTAAAAAAAAAAATCATCTCAAGGTAACAACTTTCTCACCCAGGGTTGCCTACTACATTCCCCACAAAGTATCACTGCCAGAAACACACCATTTTTGCCATATAGATCTAGCATAAACATAAATAAGGTGCAATTCACACACAGCCCTCCTTCTCTACTTCTCCATCCCAGTATTTTCAATACTCTGCCACATCCCACATGCCCTCTGGGGGAACAGTCTGGTCAGTAAAAGCAAAGAAATTATGAAGGGTAAGGCATGCCATTTTCCTAGAAATAAAGGAGGCCACGAGCAAATTGCCCAACTGAAATGCATCCACAGAATTCAGCAATAAATAATACACAAGCTTGGCATTACTATGTAATCCAGTATATCTTTACTCATGTGAGTAATCTAATGAAGCAAGAGAAATTTGAGTAAGAGCTTGGATAAGTAAATTAAACCAAAGCTGCATTTACCTATCAAGCAAAACAGCCAGAAGGCTGCTGATTTTTTTCAGAGCAGAAGGCAGGCTTGTGCATCAGAAAAACTTCCTTGATTTAGTTGATCTAACAAAAGATACTACCTATTCCTCTAGACCTTCCCTTTCATGTGCACGTGAACACACATCATATAATATACGTATTTGCATGCATTCACATAAGAAGTGTTGAAAGTCTACTTTTTTCAGTTACCACCCTGAGCATCTCCTCTTCCCTCCAAACCCCTGAACAATTAGGAGTCCTCACAGGCCAAGTTCAGATGCTGCCATGATCATAAAATAGTTGAGACTTCCAGAATTAACGACTGCAGTCACAGTCATCCTCAAATTTCTCTATATTAAACAGAAAACAACTATAAACCACAACAAATACACTCCTCCAGAAGGGAAAGCACTGTCACTGTTTTGTTTTCTGTTTATGCTTAATCACAGCCTTTTCCACAGAGCTCGACTCACTTTTCTGATCTGTTCCTTCTCCGAGTCTTTAAACTAAAAGCTGAAAATAATGTAGATGCAGCTCCAGGTAAGTAAACATCTGTACCAAAAGTTAGCATCTAATCATCAGGTAGCCTCCGTACTCAAATGCCAGAAAGAGATTTCCTAGTTTCCTTATTTTATTTTCTTCTTTCTCTGTTTAGCATTTCTGCTTCCCCAAGTATTAAGTTCAGCCTTCTACCGTGTGTTTTCTCCACTGCCTTTTAGTTTTCCAGTTTTGGGGACAGGGGATTGAAAGGATGCAGAATCACAGTCAATTTTGCTCACATAAATCTCTACCTGTTTACATTAACAGATGTTAAACACAACCCAGGTCTCTTGGGTTTCCCTGCAGTGCCATCAGGGAGCCCCCACAGCACTGCCACATCCTCTGCGCCTTGAACCTTTCCAGTGCTCTCCTTGAAATCCTCCCACCAGTAATCTCACAGAGCCAGCAGAAGAAGCAGGAGATGCTCTCCACAGTGTTGGATGCCAGGTGACTATTCCCATCAAATCTCTTTGCTTCTCTGGCTCTTTCAATTGCAATGCAAGAAGCAAGAATAAAATCCCATTCCCACTAACACCAGTAAGAAACACTACCACCAAAACAAGACATAGGTTTCACTCCATGGCTGATACAAGCCTAGGGCTACTCACAGTCCTCCAGCATCAACAGGAATCTTGATTAACACCACTATTTCTCCAGCAGATTAGGGGAGCTCAGGTTTACACTGTTGACTTACACATAAACATCCAATCCTGTCGCAATTAGTGTCAAGGGGAAAAATTGCACTCACCCTAAAAACTGTACAAGTAGCTCCTAGATGCTCACACAGCAAAGGACTTCACCTCTGCATTGCACCAAACACCCTCTTTTCAAAGGGCACAGCAAGTCTGTCTCTATTAACAACATTATCTTCCTTACCACCCAGTTCACCCCCATGTGAGGCCAGTTCCAGCAATCACCAGCTGGAGGCTTGGCTAACCTGCCTCAGCGGTAACCCAGAAAAACCTCATCTCAGCCAGCTGAGGATCACCAAGAAATGAGCAGAGCTGCTAATTTAAGTGCCAGTCCTGTCAGAGGTTGCCTGGAGCCTCACCCCCATCTCTAAATTACCTGTAGGCAAATGCCACATAAACCCAGTAACAGCTTTTGTGAGTCCAATCGATTGAGTGGTTAAACTTGTACAGTCAGCAGACAACCAAGAGAGGCATATACTTTAATGGTAGATGTGGAAACAAAGGAATTTTGATTAGCCTTGGGACTGGAGAGGGTAAAAATACTGGTTTAGGATTTTCCCAGGATATGCATATTAAGAACTTGTCTTTTTGCCCTCTGTGTAATTTTTTTTTAATATTTGGAAAGCAGAATTAGGCCACATTTGACCAAACCTCCAGAGCCTAGCAGGAACCAACAGAGACTGGAGCACAGCGACTTGTTAACTCTTGTACTTTTACTCATAACAGGATTTCACTAGTGAGCAATGCATTTTCTGTAGCGCTATCAGAGGCTTAAACAAACGGTTTCTCTACAAGCAGGGACCTTTCCCTCTGCTTCGCTTCAAAACCCGAACACATTGTTTACTTTGTCTAATATGAACTGGAAATAACTTCTGCGTAAAGAAACTCCAACTGTTACACTTCTGAAGCAGCCTTCGTTATCAGTACCAGACTCAAGGAGAACACGGCTGCGGGTGATGCTACGAAGAGAGCCAAGATCAACCCCACTAGAAATTGCCCAGGAGAACAGGCAGGTAGGGTGGGTTTAAATGAGACCACGACTGAGATTATTTCACCGCCAGCATACCCAAGCGAGCCCTTCAGGTCTCCTGAGCGGCCTTTATCCAGCAAAGGAAACACTTCTCTGCCACAAAGGCTGCCTTACATTTGTACTCGCCACTCCACTGCAGTAGCAATAAGTCCTTTACTGTTTGTTCAGCTCTTGAAAGTCCTGTAAAGCATTCACCATTCACCTGTCACACTGCACAAACTGAGCCCTTTGAAATGAAAATCTAAAAGTAAATGTGTTAGTCAATGGCTGCTGCTGCAACAAGAGTGCCCGACACCCGCACAAGCCTTCAGGCAGGTAATTCGCTCCAACACGAGACTGGCAAACAACAGTATGTTTTATTTAATTAGGATGAACAGAAGAGATAAACCTCACAGCAGGGCGGGTAATGACAACATTTCAAAAATAATTCATGCCCAGGTAACAAAAGGGCAGATTTCAATTACATAAAAAGCTAAAAAGTTGACTTAATACATCCAAGGGGGAAAAGAAAAAAAAATTAATAATTGCACTGCATATGATTAACAAGTGGCATTTACAAGCTCTGCGAATTGGTCTTTCTGTTGCCTAATCTGTGGCTAGAAAGGAAGAGGTTTTCTTTCTAAGCAAATGCAAACAATATAATGAAGCTACTTATCACTAGATTCAGATGGGTATTGCAGTGCTATCCGAAATAAGTCGTACAGTGGAAAGCTAATGCCATACACCAATTCACTGTACCGCAACGAGATTTGTGAGCCCGTTCCGAACGGCATCACCCAGTTTCCAACCCCATCGGGTCCCTTTGTTTGCATTTTAGAAAACAAACCATTGCAAGAGGTCGAAGCTCAAGCTTTCTGTAGCTGGAAATGTCACAAGAGACCATTTAGTCTCTGCACATCCTTCTACTCCCTAGAATAAAGCGACTCAGATAAACCACCGTGATTCACTGCTGCACATATATACACATCTAGATGTTGTCAAGAAGACATAGTACTTAAAACTCACGTCACCTTATTTGACTAAGAGAGCAAGGAACCAGCTTCTCTGCATTAACTAAGGGACATCAGGAAAGAAAATGCACGAGAATCTACTTCTGGCCTCTAAAAGTATGTTGAATAAACGCGCGCGCGCGCTAGAGAGAGCTCAGAGCTGGTCCTTGCTTGGCTCCAGCTCCCACCAGCACCCTCCTAGTCCGCGTCCGCCAACGCACGCACCAGAACCAGACCCTCCCCTCCACCACCATTTGTCAGTCAAGATTTCGCAGGAGTCTGTAATAGGTTTTACATTATTAGTGTTTCATTACTCCAGCGCATTTACCAGGATACAAGGGAACATAATAGCCGTCCTTTTTCAGAGGCATTTAAGGAGAATACTGGTGGAGTGATGAGGGGTTGATGTAGGCATTTTTATATGACAGTTCAATTATTGTGGGTAATTAATAATCTTTTATTTAAGAGAAATTATAATACATGAAGAAATTTATTATCTTTTAGAGATTGCAGGCTAACGCACGAGACCGAGAGATTATTCCTTTTTTTAAAAAAAAAGTGGTTTGCATTTTTCAGATGTTGTAAAGGACTAAAACTGATTTCACAAATTGGAATTGGGAAGGAAGATATAAATTAACTAATTCAGTAAAAATAACTGAATGAACAATTAAGAGCGCGTTTATCAAAACAGAAGTAAATATTAATTCAACAGTATGAGAGAGTATTGTCATTCACAGAGCCAGCAGGTAAGGTAGGGTTTTTTTAAAACATTTACTGTAATAACTGATCACTGGGTACCACCCCAAGCACTTGACTTAGTTAATTTAACCAGGCTGAAACCACTTACCCCGGTTTAACCTAAAAGTTAATTTGGCACCAAACAATAGATAAAACCAAGCCAAAGCCTCATCTATGATAAGACAATTTGTATTTACACAAGCTTAACACATCTACAAAACACCATTTTTATATCCAATTCAGAGGATGGCATGAACATCTGCTTTCACTTCAAGACATTAATTTTCAATTATTGAAGAAAACCAAAATAAATCCTGACAAATTACTGGTAACTGTGGAATCTTTTGTTACTCTTATTAGTTTATAATAGTAATTTAGATCCTACAATTAACGTCCTAACAAGAGCTCTCTGATTATTTTTGTGCACGTGTCATCTGAAGCAATTCAGCAGTGAATGATGTTCTTTAACTTGCACTGACTGTACACAAATATTTTTGAAGGAAAAAATAGGAGTCGTTCGCTGACAGCCACTACCATTACATGGTAGTTGTTCTTCATCGATGGCTTTAGACGTAGCATCACTAAAAATACAAGATTTCTATTTTCTCCCCATGCCTATTTAAATCTTTTGCATTAGCTTTCCTGCTCTTTTCAATTTTTGCCCACATTTATTCGTTATATTCGCCAAGACCAATGGGAACAGGCCACAATTAAAAGGTGTTTGCAGACAGGCAAGAGTTTCAATCAGTAAAACCAGTTAAATACCACTCAGATCCTGTCCAGGAAAGCGTACCGGAGAGAGAGAAAGGCAGAGAAAAGGGACTTGTGGAGTCCAGGGGAGAACGCTGCTAGGCTTGTAGCAAAATACACAGGCAAAAAATTAAAAACTGCAGGCTAATCCCTGAAGGTAGTGCTTGGTATACTGCATGGATTCAAACGCTCTCAGGGCACCGGCCCCACAATGAATCACCAACATCTCCAATTATTCCTAATCCCCCAAAAGCTACACTTGATAAAGAACAATCAAGAGCGTAATCTTATTTGATATGAGTTTTATCAATTTTAGCTGCTGCTTTCACTGTATCAATAAAATTCCACCGAAACTTGAATGAACTGTAAAATTAAAGGATAATCGCACAAGTCTCTTGTATTTGGCAATTATGATTATACTTGTCAAAATTTAATTTGTAGAATGTACTGTTCCAGTACCTTCAGGTTCTTCTTCATCAACTGGGAAAAAAGGAAAATTATATCTTTAAGACAAGTATGAAAGACATTGTTACTTCCACAGTCAACTCTGTAACTGAGCTCCGACATTGTATAATTGACTTTGCAAGCAGAACAACAGCAATATAACAAAGAAAATGTCAGTGTTTTCACAGCGCTAATCTATAGCACTAGGAGGGCCTCCTGCTGTCAGCCAGAGCTGACAATACAATAGCTTTCAAAGGGATATTACCATCACGCTTTTATTCTTGACATCAATCAAGACAAAGAGAATCCTTTTCACAAGACATTCAAAATCAAACCTTTGTATGAGCAGATAGGTAAAACAGCATTCCTTTAAAGAAGATCATTCATAGCAATCAACTAATTGGAACTCAGCAAATGCTTGAAGTATTTTTATTTACTTTGCAGATAAGGAAGTAGCGAGCAACCCCCCTTTTCTCTTCTTGACTGACACAAATGAGGCAGGTAGGGTGTGAATCAAAAGTTTCTATCAGCATTTTTTGCCAACTGAAAGCAAAAAAATATGACAGCAATTCTGCAACTTCAAGTAGGATAACAAATCTAGACTTAATTAGTGCATTCTTTTGCAAAACAGTTTGATTACCGACTAGCACGTTTATGCACAAAATACCCTTGCAAGCTGACAGCAATTTGCAGAACTGTCAAATTCAGCAACCGAAGTGCATCTGATGCTGAAAACCTTGTGCCAACGCGAGCCCAGTCCCCACAAATCGCAGTTGAGTAATTCCTCAATTACAATTACATGGGACTGCAAACCTACGAGTTACTGTTAGCAGCACCTCGGCGCTTCACTTCAGGGAACCGCTTCCAAGGCCCCAGGTTGCAGCACAAGGAGCTGCGGTTTAATGAAGAGCAATGACGATGGCCTGCCTTCCTCAGCCCCCCGGCGGACTGGGTGCCAGCCGCTCCCCGGAGCTGGCAGCACAGGACTCACTGTTACGGACACTGGTGCTGCCAGCACTCCCCATCACTTGCAACGGAGGGCAGGCAGCGGGTTTTGATGTTCCCAACCCCGTTACGGTTCTGGGGTTCAGGACCACGTGGTTTTAATGACACTGAGTAAGGTGCAAACTCTTCCTTACAGACAACTGAAAAAGCCCCCAGCAGATGAGGTCACCGGCAGCAGGGCGAAAGAAGGGTCTGTGCCGAAGAAAATTACTTTCATGGGCTTCGTCTGTGATGTGAAGTAACGCTTCAGACCAGGCCAGTGTTTTACTCCATCACTGCTACCACCACACTGTTGCCGAAGCGTTTATTTTGTAAACCAACAAAGACTCAACCCCTCCTACTTTTACTCCGTCCTCATTGATCTGCAACAGCCTTCCTCTAAGCCAAGTAGAACTTTGTCCCCAACCACCAGCTACGAGGTTAATACCTTCAAGTTCGCACAAACTAACGGTCAAAACAGATCAGCGTCTTGTATTGCAAATCACAAAGCCCACGTCAGGGGCAAGTCCACAGCCACTGCTGGAGTTACAGCTGCAGGAATTACTGCAAGTTTCTGCCAGGCTGAACCCGAGACCTGGTAAATACAGCACGGGGGCCACATGACCTGCACCTTTGCTGGCATCCAGTTTTGGTTGGCAATCACTTCATTTTAAATAACGTGCATCTACGAGTTGTCAACATTTGATACTTCTGTCAAAGTCAGTCACTTCTTTAAAGTCAGCATCGCTCCCAGTTAACGTGCAGGCAACTTGCTTTTTGCATGCAGAACGATCCCTTTCATCACAGGCACACACTGATTCTATTTTAGTGCGTAATCTTTCTGAATGAAAAAGGATGCACAAATCTCAGCAATGGTTAATAAACAGCAAAGCTGCTATACAAAGTGAAATAAATATGAGGAAAATAGAAAAACGGTAAATTATTTTAAGTCCTAAACGGTACACATATATCCACACAATTTATGCTTGTTTTCTTCTCCGTTGAATTGGGAAACCTGTGACCTCAGAGTGCCTTTATTTATTACATCTCAATTATTTCCATGGAAACGTGTACTGTGGCAATCTACTGGGTTGCCAGCTCCCTAGACCACAAAATGTATACGCCGGACTTTTTAAAAGCAGACGATATGAATGAATATAAAGAAAGGAAGAAATTCTTTATCCTACACACACATATGACTTGCTTCCTATTACCCCAAATTTCACCCAGATTCAGCTCATTCCTTAGACTCCCTGTTAGTCAGCTCATGCCAAGACCTGTAATTTACAGCCAGTTTATGCTGAAGCTGAAAACACATTTTTTGTGCCTAGAGACTACAGAAATATTTAAAATCTTTAAAAACTGGGCTTCACCCAGCTCACTGTTGCAAAGACCTTCTAGATATTTCTACATTACAGGGATAATATCTCTTAGCTATGACTTGCCAGTAAGTTACCTGCTTCGATTCATAAAAATGCTCTTGTAAATAGTGATCGGTTCTGGATTAGAATTAGAGTCAAAATTTCATTATAAAGTATCAACCACTTGCGAGAGATATTGCCGCCTAAGAAGTAACGAGGTAGAAAACACATGACTAATAAACAGTAAATACCTAGCGTTATTATGGCACGAGATGTCAATGTTTACTAACTCAGCTCCTAGAGCAAACATGGTTTTCACAGGCATAGAACTATTTCCTGAACCTTAAATGTGACACTTTAGCACAGAAAAATATTTTTAACTCCAGAGGCCCAGCCACTAAACGTGATCCTCTCATCCGAGGGAAGTCATGACCCGAGGCCTGCACCACTGTTCTCAAACTGCGATCCTTTTAGTTTCAAACAACGTATTCCAGAGCATCCCCTAGAAATAGCTCTAGCTCTGCCCTTTCTTCTGCCCACGGACTGTAACATTCATCTACCAATTACTGAAGTAGCTCCTTTCGCAGAGATCGTCCGGGATTGCGGAGGGTCACAACACCACGCTGCAAAGCTGCCCCACAGCACAATGCTAAAAGGTACTGTTAGTCTGGGGGGGAAATGATTAAGGGTTTTCTATAAGGATGAAGGACTGACTTTACAAAAACTTCATAAACATTTGAAGCACGTCCGACTTACATTGCACTGATCTGTCAAACAGCGGATATTTCACAAAAAATATAAAATGGCCCTGGATGGGGTTTCAATTCGTTCTTTAGCGGTCGATTAAGTGCATGCTAATTTTGTCCATCCACAAGTTATTTAATTACAAACACTTTAGACTTTTTGTTTCATCTTTTGGGCATCCGAAGTTACCATCCTTTTGTGCTTCGACAACAAAGCCCCCGGACCACTGAGTTTGCGACTTCTGCTTTGTGCAGAGGACAATAAAACCTTCCCCAACCTCAGCTAACCTCCTGGTGGCTGGGAGCGAAAGGCTTCGGAAATCACGCCTTCCCCTCTCGCACTCGTTCACTTAAAAGTCAAAAAGCTGGCAAGGCGTGCGATACTGCGCGGGGCTGGTCCCGGCCCTCCCTTCACGTTTCGCCAGCAGCTGTTTTCTTACGGAGGGAAACAGGAAATTTTAAACACCCCTTCACTGTGGATGGTGAGGAATATGTGAAGTTTAATGTTTAACCTTTATTAATGCAGCTCTTACTAAATTTGCCTATTGTTTCTTCAAGCCCAAGCAAGTTTTCAACCCCTATCTCTCAAATCGGTTTTAATTCTCCCCTTCTTTCACCACCCTTACGCACATTGGACAGCAGGAGGAAACAGACGGCGCTACTATTCCCAATCATAACGAAACATTAATTTCAAGCTAACGGGCTAAACCACGAGTGTGCTCCATTC
>NW_009596847.1:0-23251 GCF_000690535.1 Cariama cristata
AGTTCATTCCCATTGTATTTTCTCCTGTTCGTTCATAAATATTATGTGTCTCCCAGCTGGGCTTCCTGTGTATATTCTTGATAAAGTTGTTAGACACAAAATCCCTGTGTGTTTACAAAAATCTTTCTAAAGAGATTTTTTTCCTATTTAAATAAGACAGACGTTGGGTGCCTATCTACCATTACATGAACATTGTGATTTGTCCCTATCAGAATACTGCTTAAGCAAATTATTGCAAAACCCACCAGCGGGCTCAGCTGTAACCCAGTTACTTTACATGCTGGTCTCTTGCAGACCGGTAAGCAAGATGACTCCCAAGCCACAACAGAGAATCTCGGTAAGAAAAAAAGAGGAGCCATGGGTGGTTTGGAAGGAATTATTTTGTCTTGAAGATCTAAGTGAGGGAAAATAAAGTTATGAATTGCAGCTGACCAAGCCCAATTTTGCAAAGGAGTAGCTGTTCCTATTTTAAAGGTTGTCACTAACTTCATGGCCAAATGCTATAAAGCCTTTGAGCATTTAAAAAAGACAATACATCTGATAGCTAGACAATAAATTGTTGTTATCTCCTGATCAGCCTTGCACCATCTCAGAAAAATCTACTATGAGGATGACATGAAACAAAATAACCCCCAGTCTCTGGTACATACATAAGCATCCAAGCATTTCTATTAAAATATCTAGAGCTTCTAGATGGTGGTTGCCGTGCCTGTTCCTTGCCTTTTGTGGTCAACACCAAACACCAACTCAATAGTGAACAATGTTATCATGATGGATATGGTTGAGTCCCAATCTGTGAAACATTTTCATCCTTTAAGACCTTGTGCACTTTAAAGGAGCTCATTTGGAGCTATTCCACAGAAAGTATATGCAAGAAATGCATGGTAACTTGCTTGTGAGTCAATCACTGCTCCCTTACTGTGGTTCATCCTCAAAAGGATGTTGTCACTCACCTACTAGATAACACACAGGTGTTTCAACTCCTCTAAACAATGTTTACACCATGGTCATTGTCATCATCTGGAAGGAATGGAGAGAGACGTCTGGACTTACTTGTAATTAGGTCAGGCCTTTTGGAGAGGAGTAATAGGTCCTTGAAAAATGGTTGGAACGAAGCTGTTCCTGAGGAGCCAGTGTTGGGAGGACAGGAATATACCCTTGAAAATTTAGGAAAGCAAATCAAAATCAACATAACTCAATTGGATAACTCAAGATTACTCAAAATATGGAAACTATTGATATTTACTTTGTCTTGTATACTAGTTGTGCATTTTCTTTTGGTACATAAAATTTAGTCTATCGTAGAAGGTGACACAATGCCTTAGAGCCATTATCTTCAGATGGCTGGGGCACACATTTTGGCAGTCACTTTCAATGGCCTCTGTAGAGCTCTGACAGCTCTGCCTTTGCAAAGGCTGCAGCTGGGATGCTCTTCTTAGAACCGCAAGCCTCTGCAGAACTCAGAATGGAAGATGGAGACCGATTATGGTTTTTCCTATCTGCTTGCTCTTGCCAGTGTTATGTAAAGACAGAGAGTGCGTCCCCCCTGCCCCCTTAACAATAATCTTTGGAATTATAGAAATCACTGATTTCACTTTTAATGTTATTTTATCTTCAAATTCAGTTGCTGTAAGAACTAAACAACATATTATTGGATATTTTTTAACTGTTAAATGGGCTCAATTTATTATGGAGCCCTGTAGATTTATCTGTATAAACTTCCTAGGGATGTGTAACTCATAATCTCTCTGGGTCTATGATAATTTAGCATCTGCAGTTTTCTTATAATGCTCTAGGATGCCAGCCTATGTACCTAACAGTATGTTTATAGTTTCATGTACTCCAGATTAAGAAAATTGCCAGTTTTATTTCAGTCACATATAGACATACGAAATACCTGTAAGCACCTCTGTATCAGTGAAAGTTACCACTGCTTTTCCAATTAAAAAAATGGGATAGCAATTTCTTTCTGTTTCAAAAACCTGAAGAAAAATAGAGGCTGCCCATCACATTATCTGATATAAACCAAATAGACAAGCATCGATCTATGCAGCAAGATGAGTATTTTTGCTGTTAGAAAAAGGTTATTACCATCAATAACTTCAGATGGTAAATTCCTTTTATTTTCTGTTAACAGTCCAGAAAGCAGGTTTATAAAACAGCTATTGATGCAACTTTCTATGAGACCAGTGTGCAAGAATTAATGTGCCAGGAAAAACCAGATGCCTTTATACGAAGCTAGCAGGACTGCCTGTGGCGGTGCAGTCCTCCCCAGCAGGGAAGGGACCAGAGCTGGGGCCTGGCTGCTGTCGGTGGGTACGGCTACCTCAGCCATCTGCGGGATAGCAGGGGCCCTGTGAGCGGCTGCCACGTTACATCAGGAAAGTCTCTGATCTGGAAACCTCTCTTTTTGACTCCCACCGCTTTCTGGTGTCTCAACCATAGGTCAAAGTAGGCATGTCTGCTTCCCGCAGCTGTTCTCTGTCTAAGTATTCTGCAATTCTCAAGCCATACAGAATGGTAGGGAAATATTTTTGTTTCTTTTTATCAAAGGAAAGGTTTTCTTGTGTGGGGATAGCCATTCTACTAATTCACTATAAGCAGAGTAAGATTTCTGGGTAAAATAACATGAGCACGTTCTTACCTGGAGACACAGTTTAAAAAAACCTCAATGGTTTATTTTAATTTTTAGAGTGAAAGAAAAGCATTTCAACATTTTAATTAAAAAAAAAATGAGAAAAGAACTATTCACTAACGAAATTTCTTTTCAAACTTAAAGAAAATTACAATACTGATAAACATTGTGTAATTGTTAGTCACAGTAATATCCAGAGATACTATAACTATAATGCAATAGGATTTACCAGCATATACCTATTGTATTATCAGTTTGAAATCTCCAAACCCATGTACATGTAAATTACTCTAATAATTGGTAAGTCAACAGGGAACATCTGCTCTAGGTAGTGAACCCACTAATGTGATCCACCTGTCACTGTCTAGGTCATTACGTAGCTGTAACTGTGAACTGCTGTAATATTTTTGGCACATATACAAAGCCCCAAGTTGCACTAACAGATTGAACTGAGATCGAAGATTAATATGTCCTTTTTTTTTTTGTTATCTAATATGCATATTTACAATACTCATTAAGGCCACCGGGAAAATACCAAGGAAATTTCTTTCAGCATGATTTTGCAGCCTTTTTTTCAGTTAGAGGCATTTTAGAAGAAATTTCACTATATTTGCCACAAATAAGAAGACAAGTGTGGGAAGATAGTTGTCATAAAGTATTGGTTCAGAGATTGGTTTAGAGCACTAGTTTTCACATTGTGTCTTCCTATATGTCTTTCTATTCCTTCTCCTCTACTTTCTCTGTACCAGTCAGCCTAAAATCTTGTTAAAACAAAATGCTTTTAGCAGTAATGTCAAGACTCAGAACTTAATCTGAATTTTTATATGAAATATTCAGATAAACCAGAAATAGCCTGGCTAAGGTTTCACTGCTTATAACAAAGTATATAGTCATTAAGAACAGCCAACTCAGCTTGAACCTCTGAAAAATAACATTACGGTTTAGGTCATTTATGTCAAATGCACCTCAGAAAATGAAAGTTCTCTTGCACAAATGATGCACATCATGCTTTTAAAACATGAAAGCCCTGATATCTTTCAGTATACTTTTCAGTACTATGGCCGAAACACTTCACATTTCCACATACACTGCTATTTCTGAGGAGATGGGTAACATATCAGCTTAAACCTATTAACATGCTACAGTCAGAACATTGACCTGCAAACTGGAACATCTCAGTTCCTTTTTTTGATGTATAGTGATTATTTATCAGCAATCTTCATATGACCTTTAGCATTCAAAAGGCTTTATTCCCTATTTATACATAAGAGACAGCATACGTTATCAACAGTAGGGTTTCACCTGGTAAAACCATTGCTTGTGATACTTAATCCACCAATGAAAAGTACAAGCACAGTCCAGAGAAAACTATTCCAAAGGTTTTACAAAAACTATTCCAAAGGTTTTACAAAAACTATTCCAAAGTTTTTACTATACCATGCCGTAAATTATCCATAGGAAGTATTTTAAAGAACTTCCTACCCAGCTCTAAAGGGTACATATTGAATTCTTAGTCTGTGTAGAATTTAAGGCAAGGCAGACACAGACACACAATAGTTTCTTCTTGTGTCCTTTTTATTTCAAAGACAAAACTCAGTAGCTCCCAAGTTTCACAATCTTCCAAATTTCCAGCTGAGCAGCTGTTCTCTTTTATCCGCTGATAATAAAATATCTATGATCTGGGCAGAGAAGGAGTGAAAAATTATCAAAGTAGAAGATTTTGTTCAGAGACAAGCTAAAAAACAAATTGAGTTACCCTAGCTTACACAAAAGCAGAATTAAGCTGTTCTGTACTGTCAGATCCCTGGAGTTTAGTGGGAGTAATAGAAGGGGTTATAAAGGAAACACTACAAAAGTATAAGTAAGGGAACCTGATGACTTTAATTGGACACCAAGAAATTTCAGTCTAACACTTCTGCTAAAACTTAAATTTGGAGCAGGTGCTATTGGATGAACTAGTACCTTAATGTCTCCTTCTGAATCCCAGATGTAACCTCACAGAACAATGGATTTGTTTCACTTCCAGGCAAGTGCCCAAACTCCCAGCTATTGGCTTCTCTTTGGTGACAAATCTCTCTCTTCCTGTCCCACCTCTTTAGGATATCACAAAAAAATCTTCAAAGGGCTTTGGGGTAATCTCAATATAGGGTGAGACTGGTTTTGATAACAAAATTAAACCACAGACTCTTTCAAGAATAAATTACTATCACCATTCATAAACACATTGTGCATTAAATTGCATCTACATTTATAAGTTGACATAAAAGGAAATGGTCTGTAAACTGAAGAAGGTAAATGCTGAAGCTTATATATCTATAGTATCTACACTTCTATTTTGGGATAGTTTTAGTCTTATGTCCTGGTTGAATTTTTCCCCAATGCTGTTCAAAGGTCAAATTGGTTCAGACCCTCACATCTCCTTTAGGCAGGTGTAGCACACTTAAAGCACATTTGATGACAGTTTAGTTTCCTCCAAAAGGAAACCAGCTGGTATGAACCAAAAGATCTCTGCAAACCGAATCAATGTTAAGTCAGGTTGATCAGGGGCTTCACATCAGAGCTGCAGCGCTGCTCAGACTCGCAACATCGTGTTGACACCACCTTAGGTTCATCTGCATTATGTTTCAGTCTGAATCAGGAGTGAGTGTCCCAGCTATACTTTCTTACTTTGTATGTTGAAACGATCTCAAGGCAACCGAACTAGATTGCTTTTGTATGAAACTAAACTAAAAGTTTCTGTCCAGCTGCCAATGGACATTTAGTCCATATGACGAGATTAAAGATACTGGGAAGTAAAAGTAAATCCCTATAATACCTACAGTACTAATATCAGCTTCTCAGCACCACTGCTTTATTTTACAACTCTGTTCCTACCTGTCCAAAATACTTTGTCAATACAGCCATAGCTTCAAAGTGTTAAAATTTCACCTGAAAGCTGCTCAGTGCAGGATAGCCTTTTGGATTATCAAAGCTTCAAAACAGATTTTCCTTTTTTCCACCCCTAAGATTTCTTTCTTATGAAAGTTATTTTGTTTACCTTAGCAATAATCTGAGAACTGGTGAGTATTCCTTATCACTTCAATGTCCTTTATTAGTGTTCATGCAAATTCATTAGTTTTTAATTGTTTCTAACTACAGCTCTTTGTTAAGGTAAAACATTGAAAAGTTAGTGAGATAATGATTTCTCATTTTAATTAAAAAGGAATTAATTACATGTATCTTTTTTAAAAGATAAAACTAAACACAAGCTAAAGGTATACTTAATTAAAAGAGTATATGAGTTGGTAGATTTTACCTTCTTCCTTAATGCCATAGTACTCAAATTTCTAAAATTTTCAGGACTGTAACAGAAACAAGCAAAATATTGCCCAATAGATAGAAAGTTACTGTACTAAGACAATTAATATAACACCTATTGGTACGTTTAAGTTGTTTCGGATGTTATCTGCTTTCATAAATGAAACACTCTTAATCAAGATTTGACATATAAGTAGAGGAGGTCCTGAGTTTCACACAAAAAATAAAAAATACAACAAGCTCTGTTTTGTTGACATTTTTAAAGGGCAACTTTCAGACTGAAAAATTACTTTTCTGCCTGGAACATCTACCAAATTTATAGTATGACTACAGTGAGTTAATATTCCCTCCCCATTCTGCATGTTGTTTAAGCTGTTGCTGTATTATTAATTGATCGCCTGTATAATGCTAGAGTCCACCTGACAACATGACAATTAGATATCACTGTAACTTCATGTGTTTCAGTTGTCCCTATAAACTACAAAGCAGTGTCCGTGTGCAAAACATACTGAACACTTGCCTTTCTGCATAGTCAAGTCATTCATTGGCAGTTTATATTTACTTTGAAGACCCAGGCAGCCCTCTATCTCCCCTTTTTAAAATACATCTAAAATATTGCTATTATATGAAGAGTTTTTTTCAAATGATAATATACTTCTAAATAAACTCTTTAAAAAATTTATAACATGACAGTCTCCTTTAAAGAGTTAATATTGTTACCACAAGATTTTAAATAGACTTGAGGCATAAAAATGCATCTTGCCAAACATTTCAATTGTTTTTTATTTTTATTATTATTTTTATTGATCCAATCTTTCCAAGAATTGAATGAACCACTGTGAAACTGAGAAAAGCTACAGGAATAATTTATTTTTTAGTTGATTGGTCAAACCACAGTTGAATACCAAACAATATTTTCAGACATTTTTGGTAAAGGGAGATATATTAACCTTACCTTTATTAAATAGAAATTATTTTAAAGCAAATCCTCATTTCAAAAAGAAAAAAACTTTTTGCTTCAAAACTGTTTATTTTTAAAATTTTTCTAGTTTTCTCTTCACTCTTCTTCTACATAACATGTTCAAGACCTTCTTGCTTCAATGTTTCAGCTAGCCTAAACATATTAAAATAATTTTTCCATTTAAAATTTTCCTAGTTCCAAAATACATTGATTTTAAAGTGCTTTAATTCCTCATGATGTGACCATGTCATCAATACTTACTTTTTCCCCAGAAATGTTGGTCATTTGTAGTTCTAACTATAGTACATTTATGGACTTCTTCTGTAGTGTGACAAACAAGTGCCAAAAGAACACACCTGTAATGGCCAAAATGAATTCCTTCAGGTTTTTTTTCCTATATTTTTACATGAGAGAGAATTTCAGAAGGTCAAACCATGAGATATTCTCATATATGAGTTCTTCTCAGATAATTATATGGAAACAGGTCTGGAAGGAATCTACAGATATCACCTTCTCTATGCGTTAATTTTACCTTTGAATTATTCTTTGGATCTGGGGAAAATTGATTTGAATAAATAAAATGGGTTGTTTACAGGTCATTCCTCTTAAAATTCTTAGTGTGTTTGAATCACCATGCTTCAGTAATCAGAGATGTACAATTTTTAGCATTGATTATCTGTTTAACATAGCAGCACTTATTGATCCTTCAATGCAACTTTCAGATTTTGAGCCAGTGATGCGTTTTTTTACTTGAAGTGTATACTCAGAGTCATAGCCCTATTTTCCTGAGTTCATAGCCTAATCACTCTTCTGTAGTTGAGAGAGGCACTTTGCAAAGGAACGGCATTCCAGAATTCTACTTTAGTAACTTCTTGCCAGTATCCGATTCAGTGGGAGGATCCTACGACCTAGCCCATGGATTTCTGCATTATACAAACAGGGTTTTTGGAGGAAAGTGCCTTCCAAGTGCTCAGAAGGACTTCAGTTCTCTAGAATTTAGAGTAATTTTTCAATTTCTTTGCTCTGGAGTATAAACATCATAAACTCTGTTTCCACACAGGTGATATTTGCCCTATATTTTCTTTATAAGTTCATTCTGATTTCATAATTTTACTCTGCAACTTTCATACAACACACAAAATATTTTTTCTCACTGGTCTGTTCTGATGAATTTTTGCAATCCTGTCATTTTCTGGCGATATTCCATTTCCAACTATACAGTTCGGAAATATTTTATTTGACGTTCATTGGTAAATCAATGAAAAGGTTGTTTTTCTGACATCTCCAACCATGTGAATCATTTTTTACATTCTCAAAGTGCTGCCAGGATATGGACGTTTTATGTCTTCTGCCTGGAACTTAAAAACAAGTAGGGGATAATTGTTTATTTTGTTCTGGCAGAATAACAATGTTGTAAACCTGTAGTCTAGGTACTTCACAGATATGAGAATGAAGATAGTGTATGAGGATAGAGAGGATTAAGCCCTGGAAGTACTGAAAATTTGCTTTTGTGTTAGTTGATTGATAATTTTTAATCAAAGTCACAAAAACTGTCTTGGAAATTTTTCAGCTCCTCCCACAAGGACTAAGAGGCCATCTTCTCTAGACTTAAATTAGGCCTTTAAATCTAATGTCAAACAACCTTAAATATATATTCTATGGATAATTTATGAAAGGAAGTAGGCAAAATTATATAAGTAGAAATAGTATCATTTCAGTATTTAGGAGTCTGACTGCACTCACATAATTTGTTTTATATAGGATTTTTATTAATAAATGCTCTAGTGCTGCTTTGTCCATTGTTCCATTCCATATAATATAATCCAACACGTTGAATCTGTATAAAACTCTAAAAAGGAACACCTCATTATTATAATTTTAGCCACATTGATATTTTTTTCCCTGGTACTCAATTTTCTTTTTATGTTTTCATTTTGTTACTTCCTTAGAAAACTCAAAATTGTTCTTTTTCCTTCTCATTCAGTCACCAGGTAGAAAGCAACATATTAATCTGATTATAGAAATTCACCTTGGTCTCAGAGAATTTTCAGATTATTATTAATGACCAAGACATTGAACTCAATACTCAGGTTCTGAAAGAAGATAAAGCTAAGTTTAATCCATTAAAGTGAACCAAACTGGTATATTAGTAAAATTTCTTATAATGAAATACAATAAGATTCTAGGTCAGATCTCTCATAATTTTCAAAATTTGATTCCAAAATATCTCTAAGTGCTAGGCGGGGATAAGTTGGCAATCATCTCCATCTAGTAAGCTTCTGTGAAAGCTTCCTTCCCTCGTATGGGTTCTTCTTCCAGCCCTATCCATGTAAACCCCCAGTTTCAATGTGTCTTGCTGCTCAAGTTCTTGTGTCTTTCCCCACTAGTAATACCATACGGGTATGGATGAAAGCCCTCTAAAAATTTTTATAGTCAAAAGGAAAAATAGCAGATTAGGCCAACCAAGATAATATTATTTGGCTTATCTGAATTAAAGTATGGGGAGAGGTGAAATCAAACTATTTTCACTCGAAAACAAAAACATTAAGTGTAACTAAAATAAAGCCTACAGTGTAACAAGGATCAATAAAGCTCTTACCTTTGCAATTCATGTTTTACAGCAGTAAGAGCCTTGACATTTGCTGCAAGAGCCCTTACATTTATCTTCTTTCACAGTGAATGGAAGTCAATGAGAATAATCCCAGGAAAAAAATATACTCATATTCAAAGTTGTAGGATCAGAGAAAAAAAGACATGTTTAAAGAATCCTGACAGAGGCAATATTATTTGGTCTTCATTTATTTCTACACAAATCAGTGCTGGAAACCCACACATATTCCCTTACACAAGACCATAGTTAGCAGAAATACCATGCAAACCAGTTTAATGAATGGACAAAGAAAAGGAAACAAAAACAATGGATAATAAGGCTGCATATGAGCTGAAAATTTTGGAAAGCAATTTTTCCCATCACAAATGAAAAAGTAGTGCATCTCTGTCTGTCTTACTCAGCCTAGCTGTCATGGTGGGGACAATGTCTTCTCTTTGGTAGCACAGTATGCATAAGCCACTTAAACTCTCTGAGCTACATGATGGTAGATCAGTCTTGTTATTTAACTGCTCCATGTTATCATGCATGCAAACAGCCCCCAAAGTAAAAAACATAAGTGAATTCAAGCTGACTTCAGGCAGACTTCAAAGAAACTAGTCAATGTGATAATTACACAAAAATGCTGGAAAGAATGCCATTTCATCATAAGGATGAAAAAAAAGTCTCTACCCATCTGAAGTCTTATATGTCCTGTGTTAAACCTCCGCATTGTTATTAATAACTTCACCTACTACATATTGTCAGTATGTTTCCCAGATAAATATTGTTTCTCTGCAGACAGCCTCAGTTATGTTGGTGTCTTAGTTCTGATCTCTAGAAACTGGACTAAGATCGCACTGCATTTTGTATAGGCCTTTCAGTAGTTCTTTACTAGAACCTTAAATATTTTTTAAAAAATTTTTACAAAGAGAACATCTTGGACAGAAATATACTGCCTTATGCATATCAACATTTTTTATTTCGCAATCTAAATGCCTTAGATGTATGTTAATTACAAAAAACAAACCATAACTGGATAGATCATAATTGCTATCATCCTACTTTTAAGGTGTTTCTATCAAGCCTAAAAGCATTTTTCAGGAGTGCACAAAGTTGTTTCTTTGACAATTTGAATGACAATGATTGAGCATTTTCTAAGCAAAAAGAGTAGATTTCTCATCTGAAAACTCCAATTCAAAGATTTCTTATTCATTGGCCTTATTTTTATTAGAGGTCTATAAAACAATTAATGCCTGGTTCCATAATGCAAGTTCCACATGACCCAGCAATGTGCGCTTGCAGCCCAGAAAGCCAACCATCTCCTGGGCTGCATCACGAGCAGCATGACCAGCAGGTCGAGGGAGGTGATTCTCCCCCTCTACTCCACTCTGGTGAGACCCCTCCTGCAGCACTGCCTTCAGCTCTGTGCCCCCAACACAAGAAGGACATGGAACTGTTGGAATGAGTCCAGAAGAGGCCATGAAGATGATCAAAGGGCTGGAGCACCTCTCCTATGAAGACAGGCTGAGAGAGTTGGGGTTGTTCAGCCTGGAGAAGAGAAGGCTCTGGGGAGACCTTAGAGCAGCCTTCCAGTACCTAAAGGGGTCTACAAGAAAGCTGGGGAGGGACTTTTTATGAGGTCATGCGGCGATAGGACAAAGGGTAATGGCTTTAAACTGGAAGAGGGTGGATTTTGATCAGATATTAGGAAGAAATTTTTCATGGTCATGGTGGTGAGGCACTGGAAGAAGTTACCCAAAGAAGTTGTGGATGTCCCATTCCTGGAATTGTTCAAGGTCAGGTTGGATGGGGCTTTGAGCAACCTGGTCTAGTGCAAGGTGTCCCTGCTCACAGCAGGGGGGTTGGAACTGGATGATCTTTAAGGTCCCTTCCAACCAAATCATTTTATGATTCTATGATTAATTTTCTCATTCAATAAATCTGTTACAGAAATCTCAGTTACATTCTGTAACATATGCAGGCATTGCCAGAACAGCTTTCTACCTTGATCCAACTGTATAATGTCAAAGAACAGCAAAATTATTTTAGGTCACAAAATTATTGTGATCAAAAATCCAGCCTGGAATTCTTAGTGCCATACCTCTGCTCTCTGTTTAAGAAATTCTTATTTTCAATAACTGATACAGATGAAGTCCTCTGACTAGAAGATTGAACTGAATGATGCTGTAGGATTGATGACTTGCATTGACTCTGCATATTAGATATTACCACAGAATATTTAGCTAAGTGGGATTTCTGGGTAGTGACTTAATTGTTTTGACAGGATAGAGATGAATGCACACTTTTTATCAACTTTTTGAAAGCATATTGTACCACACAGTGAGATAAGCTGTGAATAGCGTACTGCAGACATTTTCCATAGTAAAGGAAGCTTTTTACAACCAAATGCTGCAATGAACAGATAGAAATGCTGTAGCTCAATTGATAATGATCAGCTAGTTCCATAAAAACAGATAGAAAGAGTGCTTGTGATATTAGGAATCTAAAACATCCATTTAAGCTGAAAAATCTGTACATAAAGTTATAATGTTTCTGAATAGAGTAACAAATTATTATTTTTTATCTCTTATTGTTCTGAGCTGTGGTGCTTGCAGCACGTACATCTTTTTCAAACAAGGTCTGATACCTACCTTCACTTTAGAGCCGAACATATTTTACAGCCTACAAGCTAAGACTGTGTCGTAGCACAGACAATAGTTATCACTGGCAACTAAATTCTTGGGAGAATGAGGAAGGCTCTAGGGGTAAAAAGCCCTTTTGCAGGTGCAGAGGGCTGCTGGGAAGTTTGAAGGGACATGGAGGATTTGGGTGCCCTCAGAAAGGGGAAAACACATAGAAGTCGAACTGGAGAGTCTGAGAAGAAACACATCATCTTTCTTCATCTGAAGAAGATGCTTAGCATGCAGTTTTTCTAGCAGGTGGCCTTCTAAAGTCAAAGGCGAACGCCAGCCTGAATTTCTCTCCTCTCTCTCAAGGATGTTTTCTGGACTTCACTTTGTTAACTAAGCTGCTGCTTAATAACGTCTGGGGAAAGACTTTTGCCATGTGTATGATACTTGTGTTCTCAGTTACAAAGGGAAAAAGAAAGAGGCTGTCAAAAAAATTACCTGTGCACATAGTGTTAACTATAAGGAGAAATCCCTATACTTCATTCATGCTAGGACAAAATACACATCCTCTCAGTTTCTGCTATTAATTGCTTACATGCCACAGTGGTTTTATCCTTGGTTAGCAAACGTGTTTATACCATTACATAAGGATAGAAGTGGATAAAAACTTGTGGATCAGTATGATATACAAGACTGGTTCCCATGAGTCAATAAATTTAGAGTATCAGTCATACAATAGACAATTTCACAGGACTGTTTCTTCCACAAAATAGTTTGATCATATTGTACTTCCTTCATTTATAGATGATAATATAAAATATATTAACTATTGAAATTAATAATGGAAAATAAGGAAACATAGTAATACAATATATTGAAATAAAGCAATAAATGATTGTTGCATGACTCTTGCAGTCCACACAAGTTCAGAATGTTGAAGTTTTTTGACCTGGAGAATTTTATCTCGTAGATAAAGAGAAGGCTGTTTAAAATTCTGTCTTATCTAACAAAACCATTGTTAAGTGAGAAATCTGTAAATCACACAGAAAATATACTGTAAAATACCTTAAAGTGTTTCTAGCTTTAAAAATATCTAATATATTTTCCACCAAATAGATGTGACTGTAAAATATATGACAACACAAACTCTCTGATTAGGGTGATTCATATGATGAATGCACAAGACTTTTGATCATAGCACAAAGGAACTTTTATTTAAGCGACAATCTGAAGATGTACTTTCAGTATTATCTGAAACTACAGTTTTTTGAATTTTTTCTATACAATGATCCTTTGATATCTCAAGAGTCTTGATAAAGGAGATAACGACTGGAAAAATGAAGAAAAAGACACTGAACTTTCTGTTCAAAAAGGAATTTTCAGGAAGATGCTTTTACACTGATTCAAAGCTATCTTATAGAAAAATAGTATCTACTAGCTCTGAATTTTAATAATGAATAGCCATGCCAGAGGCTACTTTTGTCAGTCTCTCTTGTTGCTGGCTACTTTACATAGTTCTGAGCTCTTCAGCACATCAAAGTGAGTACAAAATCTTGAATACAGTGCATAATCTCAGTGTCACTGCTTGATTTTAGTAATGGAAATACTTCAAGGGGTCATTTCTGTTGAACAAAGATAGGTGGAAAAGCAAAAAGGATTGTTCAAAAACATTGTGTGAATGGTTAAAATGCTATAGGACTCCATCATAATTCCTTACTGGCTTTTGCAAACTTTTATTCTACAGAAGACCTGAGTAAATAGCTCAGTTGCAATTTTTTTTCATCATCCTCTGCTTGAATTTCAGCAAAGAAACAAAGCACAGTTTGAGAAAAATCAATCCTTAAGAAAAAAAAAAAAACCAAAAACAAAAACACAAAACAAAACAAAACAACAAAAACAAACCAAACAAAAAACACTGCAGAGAATTTCAGCGCTCCTTTGACTATCAAAATCATCTACTCTAACCTCCCTGTGTTAGCTTCCATATAATCACTGCGTCAGCTTTGAGGTTCAAGTTCAATGGGTATCACTTTATGTTCTGCTCTAAATACATTGAACAGCTCTTCTAGCAAAGTGGAACAAAGAATGAAAGAGAACTAGTTTATAAGTATGAGCTTGCCAGTAAGCTCTGAACAGGTGAGATCCAGAGCTTTCAGCTCTGACTAGAGCAATAGAGGTTATTCAGTAATTACTAGAAGTTATCCTGAATAATCAGCTTGGTGCTTTATGCAAAACATTCCAGTGATGACAGTGCCAGTAGATCTTCTTTTCAGCCATTATAGATCAATAATAGTCATTATTTTTGTCTTCTTAACGTAAACCTCAAGAAATGGACAAACTACTGTCCTGTTTCTTCCTGTGATTCCATACAGTTGGTTTTCCACAGCTTATTTTTCCAAAATATATTGTTAAGGCTGGCAGCTGGCCAGGGATTGCTAACAATAAAGGCAAGCTCATATTAGGCTCTAGCACTAGAAAATTCACTTTAAAATCATGCTGAACCTTTCTAAAGCTCAATACTACCAAAAAAATTATAAATCAAATATGTGATTAGGAATGCCTTAGGAGGCATATTTAGACGTTGTAAAATAATAAAGTATATTATTATCTCAGTGAATGGAAATGAACATGACTTGGGTAATTAGAAAATATAAGCCTTATAAGCTTTGTAATTGTCTTATAACTGAATCCAGAAAACCATCACAGGGATTTTTGAAATGTCCCTCAATAAAACAAAAACTAACTTTGGGCTAGTTCCTATAAAAGTCATCTGTCATTACATGGGGTCTTATAAAAATTTAGGGACAAACTGAACTGTTAAGGATGCAATATTAGTTACTAGTGAAAGCAAAGGAATAATTAAAGAACAAAGCAGACTGAGAAGAGCAGACTTGTTTTAAATGGAACTGTTTTAAAAATTAATAGATCTGTGGAGCCATACTGCCACCATCTTTACAGGCATCAATGTAACATCATTTAGCTGAATATTTGGCAATGCCTGGGTAAAATTCCATGACAACTTATTGTGTCTAAGCCAGAAGTGTCCAAACTGCCCAGTCTAAATGTTCCCCTCCTTCAACTTCTGCTTGAGGGGTGATATTACAGGGAAAATGAACTTACATCTACACTGCTCCAGCAAAAAAGGGCCTGTAGGGTCATTTCTCTGTAGAGTCTAGAAAGGGAAAAAAATTATACCTCTTCTCCCAGTCATCCTCGTCATGATCAACCCTCTCCACCAATATCCAGAGAGAAGATACCCCTTGCAAACTGACCGTGAAATCCCTCACTGAGGTAGTTATTGTATCTGCCTGCTGCCTCCGATCATTGTAAGGACACGGTGCCATATAAACATTCAACACCACACATGTAGTCCTGGCAGATCAGAGAAGCTGATCCAATGTTTAAATAAAGTCATGTATAAAGAAAAAGTAAGGGGTTTGCATCAGTTTGTTTGTACCAGGTTTTTTATTTCCCACTTTATTTTTCAGAAAATACTAGAAAAGCCTCATTCAAGTCCCTCAGTGGGAAATGCTCCTCCACGAAAGTTTGTCCCAAGAACACAGATTTGCAAACCTGATCTCTCGTCTCCTTTTCTATCCTCTGCCTAGAAAGTCTGTCAGGGATTTCCAGTCACCTGCAGCTACTGTACTGCTCCTAAGGGGTTCTCACTCTTTTAATTCTAATACAGATGAGAAAAGCAAAAGAAAGAACTGTTGCTAAATGTGGGCTTTCAGATATATTTCCTTTTCTCTAACTCCAAAAGCAGCTTAAGAGCAGGAGAGGCTCTCTTCTATCAGTGGCTTCTCTGAACTCTGTTGGATTGAGTCAAGACTTATAATATTATCCTCTAGTTTCTAAGACCCAGAAGCAGCAGAAACAAGGAAGATTCATTGAATACTCAGTATTGTCCTACTTCATATCAGTGAAGTCTTGTGGTTTCTAGAGAAATCATAGCATCATAGCATCATAGAATCACTGAGTATAGAAAATGAGAGGAGCAGCTGTGGAGGTCACACTTCCTATCCTCTAGCTGTACTGATGAGACTTAAGAATTACAAGAAATTAAATCTGACATATATTTAGTTCATACTAATTCATCACTATCAAATTTATTTTCGTCGGAAGGTAGTACCTGTTTAAGAACATGAGATTTAGTGTCCCGGGCCACGCAAGCCCTCAGACTACCACTTGGATACTGCTGAGCAAGTATTAGTAAATCACAGTTGCCACTAGTCCTAAAACTTATGATAATATTTAAAAGATTTGGATTAAATAAAGAAAATCAAAACTCTCAGAAGGGCTTTACATCCTTTAAGTAGTCTGAGCTTGTAGAAGAAAAGATTAAAAAAAGAAAAATATTCCAGTTGTTCAGGTTTACTTCTTTCTGGAGCTAAAAAAAATAAAGAAAACCATCTACTTGGACTCTGATGGCTGGTAGTTTGTTGATGTACAAGTTCAGCATGAATCCTATGACAATTTTCTATGCCTACCTGAGTGTCTGTTTTATATCTCTATGGCATTTTTAAGATTAGGTTTTACTTAGGTCCAAGGCTTTGGCTCTGCACTAAACAACCTATGTGTTTCACCAGTTAAGATGGGGTGATGGAGAAGTGTAATGTATGTCCTGATCAGCTCTTGGGATCGCTGAAGGCTTCATATCTACTTAAAGTATCCAGACTGAAGATGCACACAGATGTGCTCAATGTCTTCATGTGCTTTGGTAGCATAGTTCTCATAATAATGCAGCATCTGCTTGGTGACAAAGACAATTCAGTAGTACAGAACAGACCAAGAAAAAAAAAATCCCTTACTTTTAGTTGCGCAAAACACTTCAGCAACTGCAGCACGGTTACATAACCTACTTGCAGAGAGGGAAAAATGGTCAGATATCGACTGCCTGGAACAGTTATCCTGAAATTGCATTATGGCCCAGGGACCATATGTTACATGACGAGGAAGTGTCTGGCAACTGCTATGCAAACTCAGCAAAGTTGTACGCACATTTGAAAAAAAAAAATAAAATCAAAAAAATCTTGAAGAACAAAAAAGAAAAGCGAACAAATAGAAGAAAAAAACTTTGGCAATTTTTTGAGTGCCGAAGTAAGATTTCACAACCTAGAGCAGAGTTAAACAGCACTGCAGAATGTCCTTGTACACAGTTTGAAAATATTTTGAAATGTTCTGTTCTTTTTAAACACTTAGCATCTTCTAGCAAAATCTGGCTGTCTGAGCATGGAGAGTGAAGACAGAGTCATAATAGTGAACAAATATTTCCAGCACATATTCTGGAAGTGATAGCACTCATGATTTTAAAATGCATGATGCTTGCACAGATGCTTTTTTGAAATCTGCAAAAATATCATGCCATTTAAAAATTATCTCTAGTGTTTGCAGCAACTATGTTTTTATGTCTGACTGAGTGTTCAGTAACTACATAACTAAGTACATAAGTGTTATAATTTTAATTTCCATTCAGTCCCTTTATAAACTTCTTTTAAAGTTTGGCTATGTGCATTGCTTTGTCAGGGAAAGTACCTCTACTTCAGCATTTTAACTATAATTAATGATGACACTCACCTTGATTGTTGCCAAGTTTATATTCCCTAAGAGATGGAGCAAAACCCACAGTGTGTGAATTATTTATACTTCCGTATGGAGGCTTATTGTTAATACTTTCTCAGTAATTCTTAAGTGTTGGATCTTAATGAGGAAAAGTAAATCGCTGGTGCATTAGTTCAAAATATAAACAGAAGCATGTATCCAAAGAGATGAAAATGCTATTGTACTTCAAAAATGAACAATAAAGAAACCTTTCTTCCTGTCAAAATTGCTGTGACAGCTTTCAGAATGCATCTATACATGAATCTAGATACCCTTCTCTGCTGTATAATCTTCCTTTGAGAAATGACACACAGCCAATATTTTAACAAGGAGCTTTCATAAGTTAAACCACCACCCACCGCCCCCCCCCCAAAAAAACAACCCACCTCTGTTGTTTTGCAGTATCCCTCGAATGACAAGCAATCTATGATCTGTAGCAGGTTGAAGGAATTATAGGATATAGCTCTTTACTTTCTAATTTAAATGCTTATTATGTTAGGAGGGGAGAGACAGAGGCATCAGAAGCTTTAATTTATATATCGGGTGGAACTGGTGCTGTATCTTCAAAGTTGTACCTCAAGTGGGGTTAGGAGCTGCTCAAATGTGCTCTGGATCTCCTGCAGTTTGTACAGAGGGAGCCCTGGCCCCACGTAAGTACGGTGCATCATGTTCTGCTAGGTATCAGTTTAAAATATAGCTAGTACTTGGCTTTGTTTCTTAGATCAAAATACTAACATTTTTCTCTTCATTGTTGTTTAAAAATACCAAGATATTTGTTAGTTCATGTGGAAGTAGAGGAGACAATCTTGATCAGCAATAGGGAAAAATTCTCTACTTTCTGTCCTTTGTATCTACATATAGATATCTAGTATATTATAATATTTACACCATATATAATATTTCTAACACTTATATATACATTCTGTCCCTAATATACATAGCATGCACAATTAAACTTCCCTCAAAATCTTCTTTGCCCACAGTTTTCTCTGACTAAACGGAAACAAAAAACAAAAGCCAAAAAAATTTTACCTAATTTTTCATCAGGGTTTCACTTCATTTCCTATCGTCCACCCCCAGGCAGGGGGGTAGGATTAGATGATCTTTGAAGGTCCCTTCTAACCCAAATCATTCTACGATTCTACGACTTCTATTGTTCTCAGATACTTGGGACCCAGAATAAAACTTGTGTAAAAAACCAACATAGCATATGAAGGGAACTGCAAAGTCTACCTGAAGTCTCTACAGAGGAAGAAAGCCTTTGGAGAAGAACTGTCATTCTCCGCACACGTGTGAAAATGACAGGCAAACACTTTGCACAACATAGACTTGCTATATTGTCTATTTCTTGCCAATTACGATTCTGCAGACCTTCTGATCTTTTAAAATACACCAAATGATAGTAGAAAAAGTTTAAGAAAAAGTGGATGCAACAATTCTTCCCAGACTATAGGACAAATCAAAGCCTTTTTCTCTTCGCTGTACTTTTCCCTGCCTGTCTTTGTATTTGCAAAGTATCTCACTCTCAGAATGGAACTCAGATGTTGAGAAGCGAGGCACTGTATGAGTTTTGCACATATTTGCTGCCATCAGGTCGGGCAAAGAGAAGATTAACACGCTATTTATCCTTTACAAGTGGTGGGTTTGCCCCAGTCATTGGAGAGATGCTGAAACCATACAATTTAAACTGAATCTCTGGCTCACTCCCCTTGGGTACTATTTAACAGAGGTGGATTGCATGTTGTCTCATCCAAGTGTTTCAGCTGTTCTGTCATAGCCATCCATTCAGTTTTATTCTAGTTTACATAGGAAGGCGCATCATAGCCTATAGCAGCTGCTGTGTGGAAGCTCTAAGGAGTGATATTTTGGTCCTTTTTTGTTCCCTTTTTTCTCAGACAACATGCCTAAACTGAACAAGAAAGATTCCAAGCTTTCTGCAGATCTCAAAATACCATTTGGTTCTTCAGCTTCAATTAATTTGTTTTGTACTCACTATCTGTGATAAAATGCAGGAACTGAGGTCAAGAATTATGTCAGCCTGAGTGAAATTGTCCTATTTCAACTGTAGTAAGAACCTCCTTCCATACTATATGAGTATGTCCCAGAGCTCTGTCTTAAAATTGACTTAGTCTCATGGTTTTAAATTTCTATTTTCACTTTTATATATATATATTTGTACTTTATTAATTTGGTTATCATAGCCTGATGATCATTTACTGACGGTAAGACCTTTTACAATTTAAGAATACTTAAAAAAAAAATGTTTAGATAAAAGTTGGAGCATTGAGAAGATGGAATCTTGATTCCTTGTTGAATTTCTAGAAAGGCAGACAGAGAAACTATTACACACTACGAAAATAATTTCACAATCATTATGGAATCAACTAAATTTGGAAATGCTTTCTAGTCAGCATAACAAAACTATTAGTTCAACTCTGAAACTCTTACATTAAAACCTAGGAAAGTGTACTTCTCACAAACCCAAGCTCATCATACATTATATTTCCTAATCAGAAAGTATAGTGGAAAATGGGGTAAGATTTTTCTTGATCAAAGTTCACTCATTTTGACATATTTGTAAAAGGAACAGAGCTTAGGCTTTGTTTGTTCTAGGATCTCTAACTCTTTATTTCTAATGTCAAACTATTTCAACTGTCCTATACTGCATATAGTTAAAAACTGCTAAAATTCTCACTTGGACATGGGACAAGTCACAGAAGACAAAGCAGAAATCATCAGGACATCTAAACTATAAGGTGTTACTGCTGCAGTTGGCCATAATTAGGACAAATATATCTTGAAGGATATCAGTGTTTCTAATGCTATGTCAAAATTCAGAATTAGAATTTAGATTTTAATTTTACAGTCCATAATCTAACATATCCTCTTTGTTTCTCTCTTCATCTTCTCCAATCTTGCTCTCATATTTTGATTTTCCTCAAAACCCCTTTCCTTCTAAGTATGAAGCCCAGTCTCATAAAGTAAAAAATGCTAATTAAAAGTTTGCTTATTTATTTAGACTATAAGGGAACTGACAAAACAAGCTTGAATGGCATTTTCCATTGATCACTGTCTACAAATGAGAGCTATGTATAGCACTTTAGAAATCTCAGATTGTGAACAAAGCTGGTAAAGGCTTAAAGACATCTGTTTGGGTTCCTGACAGGGTAAGCATTTAGTTAGGATTTTAGTTCAGATGATGACTGTGCTTTTTATGTGAGTCTCCATTTATGGTGCCTTGTTTTGCTTGGCATAGAATGAACTGGATTCCATATAGATGAAACTATACTAGAAGAAACAGTTCAGGAGCATAGCTAGTGCTACTATCATCAGTGGACATTCAGTCCAAAGGACAAGGCTCGAATTTGCCTGTGAGAGGCAGTCTGGATTTTAGCTTAAAAAATTTCCAGACCCTTCTAACCCTGGTTACTTAAAACAATCCTTTAAATTTTAACATATTTTACTTGTTCTTTCTATTTAAATCCTTGGCATTTTTTTTTAATTGAAGAAAGATTCATGTTATGAAGTAAAAGAGAAAGTATTAAGTGAGAGAAATGGTAAATTGAGCAGAGTACATCTGCCCTATGCATCTAATGTAGTACTGTTCTGTCACATTAAAAATTATAAAAAATTACCAATACAATTTTAAGGGGGGAAAAAACCCAACCAAATAAGTCCACTTTCTTGACATCTTTTATTTGACTCTTTTCGAGAACTTTGTACTCTGTCTAGTTGTAAAAATCTTGAGAAGGGAGACTACCACTACTTTCTGTAGTAGAGGTTCTAATGCCTTTCCCCCTCTGTGTTTTCTTTTTTCTTAATTTTATTTTGTGCATTTTGTATCCTTTTTGCACCTCGAATTATTCTTCTCAAGACAAAATGAAGATCCTCTTTCGATATTTGTAGATAGCTCTCCACTTTTTCTCGCTCTTAATACTCTGTCATAAATCAAACTCTGTAATCTGTAAGTTTGTGCTACCAAACTCACGGTTTTGAATGCGGTATTGCCTATGTGATCTCATCCATCGCACTAAGCATTATAGAGCAGTGATTTATTAGAATAGGGAAGCCAAGTAAATTCCCTGTCTAGACTAATGTAATTGTTCCCTTGTTCTAAAGGTTCAATGATTTCACGGCTAGTCATTCCATCTCTTTTCCTTACAAATGCATGCAGATACCAAAAAAACCCAGCAGACTTACACAAGATACTTTTAACTTAATGGAAAGATTTTCTTGAGTCAGTATGACCAAACCTTTAATCCCTGATTCGGCCAGAGAATATACATATTCTACATATGTATGTATGCCTTCCTCTGTGCATACCTAGAAGAGTGAATCCATAAATATGAGATAAAACAACCATAATCCATAGACAAAATAAAATGTATTCAAGTCTTGCATTAACACAATTTCAGTAACTCAGTGTAGTTAAAGACAAAATATACCATACTGAAAACAGGGTGACAGGCAGCTTTGCTGTTCCTGTCTCCAAAGGTTAGAAGATAAATACTGTACACACTGAGACCAAACTATCTAAAAGAACGCATTACACATCCCAGTTTGTGTGTTCAGTTATACAACTTATAACTCCATATAAAGCAAGTATTGATGAATCTTATGATGCAAAATTGGTTAAACAAATTTAGTGATGAACAAGAAAATACATTAATTTCTGAAAATGTTATTCTAATGGATACACCCGCCAAGTCCCCAACTAACTACTGACACAGGTAATACAGGTCAGTAAGATAGTGTCTGTGTATACATAATCTATCCTCAAATTATTTTGTCTGTATCTTGTCTGGAAGTGGCTTCCTATGATCTATGCTGGCTTTCATACTAACATAAATTTTCTATTAGAGACATCAGGTATTTATTCTACATAAATATTCTTTAGTTACAACTATAAAAAAAATGCAAAAATATGAATTGTTTCAGATAATAATTAAAGTACACATATGACAACATTTATTCTTTAAATTTTTCATTCCTCCCAATGTTCTGCTTATATATTAGACATTATTACACAGTGAGAGACTGTAACTGCTTAGCTTTATGAATTTCAAGTATTCCCATCATTAATAGTATGGTCATTTATATGTGTAAAGTTAGTAATAGTTGTTTACTGGACAAAGATCCAGCAAAACAGGAGTAAATGAGGACTGACTTGAAAATAATTTGTTGCCAATCTCAGTTTTCTCTTTGTAAATCCATACCTGTTGGACAGATGGAAGTGTCCTAGATGTTCATGGAGGGAAAGCAGAGCTTAGACTTACATAGTCAAATTCTACTTCACAATGGTCTGCTCTGAGAGTCAGTCACTCTCTGAAGTAAATTCATAATGTAAACTCTTAGTTGAGAACAGTGACAATTTAATCAGACCATTATAATTTTGAACTTTATTGCTTTAATGAAATAAATGTACTTTTCAAAATGTGTCAACTATGGTCTAGAATCTCTATTTAACTTCAGCTTACAAAGTCCAAATGCGTCTGTTTCGACTATTGCAGTTTGGGTTGACTAATGATGCAGACTCT
>NW_009596847.1:23282-46580 GCF_000690535.1 Cariama cristata
CATAACTATAGAATGAAGTTGGGCAATCAGTGGAAGTAACAAGGAGGTAATTCTTCAGTTACATAGCAATACATTAACCTTGCGATACCAAATAGTAACTAACCCGAATGCATCACAGGTTCATAGTAGCAAATAAGCTAAATAAGAAGGCAACATCCAGCATCCTTTCAGTCTCACAGAGGATTCAAATTGATTAATAGGAAAACACATAGCAAACAAACTGCCAATATCTTCAGAACTGGACAAGGTTTAGCAATTCCACTGTGACTTCTGTAGAGTAGCATTCACAGCACAACAGATACAGTATATTATAATTAATTCAGTTGAAAAGAAAAGGTGAATTTTAGAATGCATTTTCTTTTCTTCTCATTTATGCTTCAGCCTACCAGAAAATTGAAATCTCTATCTCTGGCAGTGCTGTGGCAGACTTCCAGCTTTATCTTAATGAAGAAGGAATTATTTTTGACAGAGTTCTGGTTTCCAAGTATCCCAAAATCCTCTAATTCATTTACATGAGGCAGAGAGGAAAAGTAAGGATGGAAGGAAGAGCTGTGAAGCATACAAATATTACTCAAAAAGGATATAGGAAAGTGTTCTATAGAACAGAAGACATGAACATTATATAGTAGAAAAGTACTTCAACCACATTTCCTTAAATGTAATGCTTGAAAATTCACCATTTATTCTTAAATAACACTATCAAAGGAATAATAAATTAATGCCACCAATTTTCAAAATCAAATGAGACTGAGAGGAAGCTGGAGTTATAAATGCTTTCAAAGGAGATGATTAAGTTTTTACGAACTGACATTACATCCTGTCATAAGGGCATTTTTTCCCCCAAAAAAAACCTATAATGTAAAAACTCATAGTGAAATTTAGAAATACTAATTTAGACAATTTCCTTAAATTGGCATGTGGGCTGCTGGTTTCAAGAAGGACATTGCAAAATCTTTCCATTATATTTATATAAAATTTCTATAGTGTCATGTGTGCCTGTGATAAATTATGGAAAAAATTACAATGACATCTGTGTTCAAAGAACATTGCAACTGTGACTGCGGCAAAGAAAACACAGATGCCTGAAAACTGAGAAAGTAGGACAACACTTTATCCTTTAGGTCTAAGGGCTCAGTATTCTACAAGTTATACATTCAAATATTAACTATATATGGGTGTACTTAACTCCATAATAATAATCATATGGAATTCCTGTTTTAGTTGAGAATATGCTTATTTTCTAAATCTATAATTAGCAAGACCTCTTAATAAAGTGCCAGGAGAAAACAATAATGCTGAAAGCTTAGTATTGCGGGTTAGCCTTGGCCAGCAAACTCCCACCCAGTTGCTTGCCCACTCCCTCCCCCCCCCCCCCCCCCCCCCCCCCCCCCCACCACAAACCCAAACAACACGAAAATGCTCGTAGATCAAGATAAAGACAGGGAGATTGTTTACCAATTACCATCATGGGCAAAAGGGACTAGGGGAAAATTCACTTAATTTATTGACAATTAAAATAAGTATTTTCCAACAGTGGGAAACAAAAAAGACAAACAGTAAAGCAACACCTTTTCTTCTCCCCTTTCCCAGTCTCAGCTTCATTCCTTCACTCCCAGCTCCTCTAACCCCCTTTCCCAAGTGGCGCTTGGGGTCATGCGGGAAGGGTGTTACAGTCGGTACGTAGGAGTTTCTCTCTGCTTGTCCTTTCTCCTCATACTTTTCCCCTGCTCCAGCATGGGCTCTCTGTGGGCCACAGTTCCTTCAGGAACATCCATGTGCTCAAGCATGGGAGTTTCCACAGGCTGCAGTGTGGATATCTGCTCTGGCATAGTCCTTTCCATGGACTGCAGGGAAATGCCAGCCCTACCATAGTCCCTTCTAAGGGCTGCGGGGGAATATCTTCTCTACCTTGGAGAAACTTCCCCTCCTCCTCTTTGATGTTTACTCTACTGTTTCTCATTCTTTTTGTTCCCTTCTCTTCTGTCTGTGTGGTATTTTCTGCCCTTTTTTACGTACATTTTCCCGGAGGTGCCCCACCCATGGCTGATGGGCTCAGCTGCCTCCTGTGGTGGGTCTGTTGCAGAGATGGCTGGAACTGGCTTTGTTCAACATGGGGGCAGCTCCTGACATCTTCCTACATAGGCCACCCCTGCAGTCCCCGTACTGCCAAACCTTGTCACCTACACCGATACACTTGGAAAAAAGCCCAAAAATATTTTAAACACAGCTCTTAATACATCTCTTTTTAAATCTTGGGATTGGTAGATTTTATCACACAGGAACATAATTAGCTTATCCACATTTGCATAAGACTACATATATTAAAAAACAACCCAGAATGAAATAAAAGGTCAAAGAAGTTATACTTGGACTTTGAGCTTCTCTTATTTTCATTGATGTTTTTGACTACATGCAGACTTGATAAAGACGTAACACATTCGATGAGCTAAGCTTTAACTTTGACAACGGTTACTTCAATGTTAAAGAAAGAGTGGCAGATGACCAAACCTCTTTTGTAGGGTTTTCTGACAGGGTTTTCTGAGTTTTCAGTGGATGAGACTACCTACTTGGAAACGAGAATATTGGATATTCCCAGATTGTTCAGGTCATATTTATACAGCACATTTTAAAATTAGCTTTCACCAGACCATGATACAGTTAAAATTTTCTTTCCTTAGAAAAGAGCAATCAACAGCAATGGTTCTTCTCTTCTCCAAGGGTGACTGTTTGGTCTGGTTACTATCCAACTTCACCTTAACCAAGAGATACCAATTAAAGTAAACTGTTTAACTACAGTTACTTCCAGTGTACTTCTTCACAGTTCCGCCACCAGCTTAGTTTCCTGATTTCCAGGTTTATATGGAAAGCTCTAAGGTACACAGAGTCATCATACGGGAAGGGGGAGGTTTGGTAAAACTCAGTTTTACCTTTGCAACCATGTACTTTGGAATTCTCCATGATTTCTCTGTTCTGTTCTGATGAATTATGAGTTTCCCTATAGGGCACTTGTAATTGTGATATGGTATAGATCAAATAAATTTTTATAACACATCAAATCACTAGTAAATGGTAATTAAGCATCAAGATCCTGATTTATTTCTTCTAATGTCAAATTAAAAAAAAGTCCCAGTGATTTCATTGAGTAGAAAACACAAATCTGCTAATCAGACTCAACTAATCACTTAATGACCTTTCATACAATAAAATCTAGATTCAGAATCATTCATAAAATCTGATACCACATATTCCTATTTCAGATTTATTCCCTTTGTTTAAACAATTAACAGAACAATTCTTTTTATTGCAGTCTCATGAATCCCACTTTAACGTTCACTGAACCGAAAAGAAAGATATCCTGTCCTGATGCATTATAACACTTAACTTCTGGGATAACACCATGAGATACGACCAGTATAATTACAGATTCATTTTTTATTATGTTTGGTATGGTTTAAGGGAAACAAAATCTGGTTTAAAATTAAGATTCAAGGATATATTCATTATACACCATTCTCCTATTAAAATAGGAGATTTGCACTCATAACTTCAAAATGTATAGCATAAAATAAACAAGCTTAAACTCTCCCAAGAAAACCCCCACAAAATTATCTACAAAAGTATCAACAAATCTACAAACAGGAAATTAAAAAGAAAGAATATTACATGGTTTGTATTCTATAAGCTTACCAAGAATCCAGCAGGATAGCTCGTTATTTGTAGGCACTTGCAATTTCATAAAGTTGGAAATAATGAACTTTTAATTTTCAAAATAATCATTTTGTATCTGTTTTGTTCTCTTAAAGTGTCTACTTCTGATTAAACTAAGACAATAGAAACATTACTATATTATGAATACAGCATTTGACTTTGCCCATAATGCAGAGAAGAGTTAGAGCCATAGAGAGGTTATCAACATAAATTGCAATTATGAAACTGATTGTCATCATTTACGACTCTTTTCAAATTACTTGACAGATTGTCATGGAAAATAATTTATGCAAATTTATTAATGTTTATGCAAACTGTTTTACTTTAAGACTGAAATAAGACTATGGATCCAATACCCTTCAACATTTACAGTGAAAAGCAAAGGATATGCATTTCACTTAAACTTATTTGAATCAATCATGGTAAAAGCAAAATAATCTTATATCTAAAATTGCTTTGATTAGAAGATGTTCCTGACTCATACAAACTGAGCAATTAATCTAGCAAAGTATTATGTAGACTGTAAGAGAGTTCACTTTGGATGTGATCATGGACACATTTTGACTTAAGATCAGGAACTGTTCAGAATGCATAAAAATGAAGTAGTTAATGAGGGGAAATTGGAGAAGGATGTTATGCTGTACTTCTTAACTGCATTTTTTTAAAATCTTCTGATTGCTTGTAAATTTTGATTTAAAGTGCTTTACGTAATCATGTAAATACTCAGCAGGCTTTACCCAAGCCAAGTTACTTCTACAGCTGCTTTGCAGATTTAGACAGGAAGACATATCAGACTGCATTTGAGATTTGACCATCAGCTTTTTTGAAAATTAAAAGTTTGCTCATCAACAACTTTTTTTCTCTGAAGTCATAAAGAAAAAAAAGTAAAAAACTTTCGAATTGCAATCATAGAGAAAAAAGCACAAATATGTCCAGTGGGCTAATGAGTAACATCTACACAAGATATTTCTGCCAGCACAAGCTCATGAACGCAACACTGATTTCACTATTAAACAGAAACATGCTTGCCCTATCATAGGTTTAGCTACTTAATAATTTCAAAGAGACCATTATTATTTCAATATCCAAAACAATAAACAGGTGAGTAGCCCCAGTAAAACAGAATGACTTATTGCCTGTTCACACTGGTGAGAAATGAGCAGCAGTGAGAATATTCCAAGATATCTGCCATTTCTGTATCCTTCCATCAAGATAATCCACAAAATAAAGATAATTTATGCACTTCTCCATAGAACAGCTGAAGTTTCTTTATTCTTTGTCCCTTTACGTACCTATCAAGAAAATGTGGTATTACTCCACCTTTAAGCATCCCTGTGGCCAAAGAAATAGGCCAAGTCTCTGTTTGGAGCTAGTCAGGTTCACTTTTTAATAATTTAAAGGACACGATGCTTAAATTAATGATTCCTCTCTACCAGTGCCCAAGAACTATCTCTTGCTGGCAACTGCCTCAGTAGAGACATATGATAGTTCACGGTACTCGACTGTGGTGAAAACTATCAAATTTGTAATGAAATATTTAATAATTCAAAAGTACACACATACCCCCACACACCCCCCCAAGGACAATAACAGACAACTGAGGCTTTTTTTCTTGTTATATGAAACAGATGCAACGGAAAAATTTGAAGTGAACATCATCAGCTTATAACTTTGTAAGTCAAAAATATAAAAAGTAATAATATGTGGAAGAATTATTTTTGCCTTTCATATTAAAATTAATTTCAAACTTTTGCTTGTAGTTATTACAGGAAAAGAACATCTGAAGAGTAAAGTCAATTAGCTTTTATTTTGATTTGACTGTCACCACTTATTATTCATTATGGTATACTTAGAAGTCTCAGCTATATTCTGAATCCTAATTTCTCCATATTAAAAGGCTGAATATCAAAAAGATAGTGAAATAATTAAACTGGAGGACTCCAGAATATGGTAGAGGCCTGGAATTTCTTCACGTCCAAGACATCAAAATTGTCAGCAATCTACACAGGGAAATGATAGGAAAAGGAGGATAAAAAAATCTTCTGAAAAAGGGCCTGAATCAATAGTTCTTTCAGGAAGGGTTTATATGTAGGCAGAAAAAAACAACCAACCTGATTAGTAACAAAAATTATGCTTTAGGAATCAAGAAATAGAAAGGTAAGAGACAAGTGAGTCAGACCTGGGAAAGGATATTAAAACAAATAACTTAAGATTCTTCAGGTATACAGAAGAAAAAAATAAATCAAAAATTAAGATTACTATAAAGAAGGTTATGGGTAGAGGTTAAGGATAAATTTGGCTCCAAAACCAAATTAATATATAAACATTTTCACAAAGAAGCAGTTGTTGAGCTAGGGACAAAGAGAAGCTGAACTTAAGGACAGTAGGAAGACAGAAACAACCACAATGAAACTGGAAGAAAAACTAAAACAGCTTAATGACCCCGAATTGGTTGGGACCAACGATCTCCCCTTATAAGATATTCCATATCTGACACACAAAATCATTACAGAATCATAGAATCATTTAGGTTGGAAAAGACCCTTAAGATCAAAACCAACTGTAAACCTAACACTGCAAGCATTCATACAAAGATTTTTAAGACAATAGAGTCTTGGGTTTGTTTCTAATCTGTAGTGAATAGTAATTGTAGCACGTATTAAAAGCAATTTTAAAACAAACAAACAAAAAGCCATAATTCAGAAGTTATTTACTTGATCCAAATGTTCAGAACCGTTGACATAAACTCAATAATGTGCAAGGCATTATAACAAAATTTTGTGTCAAGAGCAACTATGGATATGGAAGTTAAAGAAAATGGGGTTAGACATTAGAGGTCTTAGCAAAGATAACCTAGCAACTAAATTTCCTAAATAGGAGAAATACAAGAAATCTCATCTAATTGGACTTCGGTGTGTAATTGGTACTGTCACACAGAAAACTAATAGAGTTGGAAAAGACAGAAAGTAATAATGATGGATGAGAAACTACCAAAGCACTGATAACAACCACTAACCTTCAGAGAAAATGCTGTGACTGAGTGAGATTTTCAGTAAAGTTACCATTTTAAATACTGGGACTGATCAAATATATGATTTTCAATACTCTTTTGTAATAAAAAGTTTGGACAGAACTGCTTGTTTTAGAAGAGACTGGCACATCTCACAGAAAAAACCTGGCTACCTCAATGATCAGTGTAATAATAATAATGGCACAAAATTATAGAAAAAAATAGGTTTACATGGATCATCAGAGAAAATGAAAGTCATATATTGCAAGAAAAGACTACATTAAAAATTTTGGTCCAGTACAAGGAATGTTGATAAGGGATATATCAACTATCCATAAATATTTGATGGTGGAGAATGTAAGTACCAGACAGTGCTGCAGGGAGAGCAAATTTAGGAGCATGATCAAGAAAGGTTTTTTTCCTCACTGTGAAATTTCAGACAGAGCAGCAAGAGTAAAAGACACAATTAGTCTGAAATGGAGCTTCCCAGATCACACCATGGTAACAAGGGATGATGCAAGAGGTTTCTGTTATGAAATATTTCATAGTCTATGAACATACACTGAAATCCTGCCTTGAAACTAAGACTTAACTTGTTTTATTTACCAAGGCTTATACAGCTGGGGAAACTGGAGAGATGGGAAAGTATTTTTTAGTTCTTAATCCATTTTCCTATATTAGTATTCTGTCTTTGCTTCCACCTATGCTCTCTAGAAAAGCTCGATCTCTTTGGTAGCAGCATCTTCCCTGCGCAGTCAGCTCCAGCAGACATACAAGTCTCCCAGAAACTTTGAAGTGGCCCGCCAAGTTGCACATTCTCCTCATTGTGCTAATCTGTTGGGGTTTTTTTAATTTATTATTTTCTAAAGCTAATCTGTTCTTTTCTACTAGTTTGTCAAGCTTAGTTGTTGCCTTTTTTCGCAGACAGGCTTCCGACCTGCCCTTCTCCCTCTGTGGCTGGGCTCACACGCCCGGCCACGAGGAGCCGCCAGTCTCCCGGAGCTGCAGTGAAAGAGCTCCCCCAACTGGTGTCACATAGCATGGCGATCCCTAGGTAAATGCAGTTTAAACTCGTTAGGATTCTTAAATGTTTGGGAAAAAAATTTCTTCACAATATCTATGAACTTTGAATTGCAAGTTTTTACTGGGAAACTTACTGAAAACGCTGTTGACCAGTTATTGCTATCTTTTGGATGCCCAGAGGTCTACAGGTCATACTTTGGTGCTATGTGACATTTATCACAGCTGAGATTCAGAACACTAAAGATGTCTGGATACTTTTTGGACCCTGGAAGGCAGGCAGATTACCTCTCGGATGAAGAAAAATTTGTGGCGAAGAAGGGGTCATTCTTTCATTGTTAAAGCAGCGAACAGACAGACAGCAGAGGAAATGCCAGGCAGTACGGAGGAGAATCACAGCACAGAAGGGAGTGTGTAGTACCTCAGAGAGTGTGGACAAGATAGCAAAATGAAAGAGTATCTTGACCTGTCCATACAATATGCTCATTCAACAATAGTTTTGTCCGCAACATGAAAGTTGGTTGGTTTTATTTCTTAAATAAAGATACTTCAGCTTGCCCTTCAAGCTCTTCAGTAAGTTCCCACTTCATATTGCTGGTTTGTTAAAGGTCTAATTAGTTCAAAACAAATTGACACAAAATTTCTGGAGGAAATTAAAAAAAAGAAAGAAAGAAAAGGATTATCACATGTAATTCCTATGCTATTTGCCACAGAAATTCAGCTCAAAACCCTGCAAGTCTGGCCTCCAAAATGCTTTGATGTGGTGTAAACATGTAGATTGATCAATTTCTATATTTGTATATCCTTGCGTGTTTTTGATTTGTCATCTGTTCTTTGAGCCTGTAGGCATCAGGTTTTCCAGCTTTTCTCCACCAAAAATGATTGATTTTTAAAAATTATTATTATTTTTAACAGTAAAACTATTCTTCTACGCAGGAACTCCAACGGCTGATACTTAAAGAAGACTATCAAGTGACCTAAGACTCATTATAAAATTGTGGCATCACTATGCTTCAGTTCTTTCCTTTTCACAGTATTGCAATATTTAACAGTAACTCACTGCAAAAGCAGGTAAAATACTTCTTTAGAAGAGAAGATATCAGGATACAAGCTAAGATTATTAATTTAATCCTAAAAGGAATTTCTTTACAAAAGTAAAAAAAAAAAAACAAAAACATTTTTTAATTCTTTATTATTTCTTAGTCAGTTAATAGGTGCCAATTGCTACTTTTACTTTAACAATGAAAAAAAACAGCCCAGAAATCTCACTTGCTCCAATGGTTCTTATTTCCAAAATGTGCCAACAGGCATATTTTATTTGAACATCAAAAGAGGCCTTTTTTAAAATTACCTGTTTGGAGATATCTCCACGTAATTTGTGTAGCAAGTGGGTAATTAGTGGAAAATAACAAAGAAAATGGATGGCTATTGAAGGTCCTGTGCCTATTTTAAAATAAGATCGGAGAAACCTACGATGCTGAATAATCCTGTCAAAAACACTGTGAGCTTTACCCCTACTTAATATCAGTGGGCTTTGAAATTATTTCATACATACACCTTACAGAATCAGGTCATGGATTCATCAGATTTTTGAATGTCACTGACTGCATTAGACGTGTTTGATAACATTGTGGCTCACATCCAGCAAATAGGCCCGCTATATGAACAGCAGTAGAAAAAATTGTCTTTTCTAAAAGACCCTGGAAATGCAAACATTGAACAGCAAATATCCACCGTGTGTCATTTCTCTTCAAAGCTGGCAGCACTTTGCATTTTCAGGAAGGTTATTTTTCCCAGTAGTTCAATCCTGACCAAATGGTGGTGGCAAACAAACAATGAGCCAATATCATCAGAAGGAAAGGCTGGCAATAATTTTAACTGTTTCTTCCCTAAGGAGTAAAGACCAATGAGGAAATGACCAAAACAACTGAAAACCATATTTATCAGTGTCAGTGCTGAACAAAGGATTGCCTTGTGTTTCATAACAGATATTATTAACTCACTGGTAAGGAACAATATTAAGTGCAGTACAGGCTGCTCAGATTTGATGCCTTTGTAAATACGCAATCTGCTCTCCATGCATCAGTCATGGACATCCAGCAGTCTTTATTAATAAGAATATAGTGAATTAGTTGTACTACGATGAGAATGTGTATATGCCTTCCAAGGAAAAAAAAATACTAAAAACAAAAGAATGAGGACATTAAGCATTAAGAAGTTAATGAAATTATATTCACAAAAAGTCTACACCTTCAGGAAGAGAACTTCAGTACAATGAAGTTTGACATGAGCTGTTAAGGCAAGCAAAGCTGTTGCCAATTACTTGCTGTCTTTCCAGGTCATTCCAAGACAACACAGTAACTGCAAGCACATGACTAGATTATAACATAAATTATAATAATAAAGAAAAAGGATATTTTCCTTAGTGCCTAAACATAAACTTAAGTTTTTTGAAAATGAAGTTTTCCTCATAGGTTTTGAACACTTTTAAACCCAATCTTGTGTTTGAAAAGCTGGTCAATATCACAGAAAAAAAAAAAAAAAAAAAGGTTAAACTAGAAAAATAGATCTGTTCCTCTATAGTTTTGGCAACATACAATCAATATTCTACATAAATAAGTAATACTTCCTCTGTTCTGTTTCTAAGTATTTCAGCTGCGTCTAATTAATTCACATATCTTTTCTCCTACATTTTAACATTTTTATATCACTTCTAAAATACAACATTTCCCAGATAGCATGCTTTTCCACACCTTCCTTAAAAATACATCAGAATCCTGTCACTTAGGAAGGATTTTTTTTCTCCTGTGCCAAAGGACTGTAATGTTTAGTGACCTTATCCACTTAAGGAGTCATCTTCAAAATTGCTTTTTCTCCTCTTGGCATGCGGAGACCTGGCTCATACCCTCTGGCTTGTGACTCAAGATTGTGCAACCATGTGAACTGTTTTTAGGCTATCAGAAGCAGCAACTACAGAGGTACAGCAAAAGAGTACTGACTTAAAAGAAGCATTAGCCCTAGGTCAGGATTTTCTGGCCTCACAGCACAGATGTGCAAGAACTGGTGGAAGGCAGGTGCTAGGCTTATCTGCCAGCACTTCATAGATACCAGACTGGCCAGGCAGCTGGACTGGGGTACCACCTTTTCGCTCGTGCCCTACAAGGCACAGATTTTTCTAGAGCCTACCCTACACCCGAGAAAGCTACATCAATCAGCTGGGTTGCCTGACAGTATGGTGAGTTTGACTGAAATCCCTTTAGAAATACTGGTTTAGGACACAACCCTAAGGAAAGTGTACAAAAGAACGAAGCTTTGTAACATCTAGTTCACTGAATAGAAAAAAAATACAGTTACTGAAAGAGACAAATTTCATACTGATAATTTGAGAGCAGTTCCTGAGGAATGAAAAGAAATGACTGAAGAAAACAAGTTATGGTTTCCAAGCATGTCAATACAAGGTCAGCCTGTTCATTTGAATTTTCTCTTCTTGCACATCTGAGCTATACATATTTGTCAATAATGTTACTCTTCTGTTTATTGATTATAATCCACTATGTCCTTTCTGTTTTAATAAGTAGTATCCAAAGTGTTATGGATTGTTTATAGATATCTTGTTATTTCAATTCATTTTTAATTCTTTAAGCAACTGAACTGAATTTGTCTGCTTTAGCAAAGGTTTCCAGAAACTGCTCCCTGTAAAAAAGACCCATCACTGTCAACAAATCTCACAATGTCTCTTCCTCACAGCAGAGAAAGATAGTCAGGAGCAAAGGACAGCAGATATACCCAACACTTAATTAAGGGCCTTTCATAAAACCAGTAGAAGACACAATGTCCCAGTTGAGTTTGGTGAATTTGTGAACATTAGTAATTTTATTTGGTTTAGATATTTTTATTTTTTTTGCACAAACACAGTAAAATGCTACACACCCCAAAGCTGTTACCTGTCAGTATAATGTAAAGAGAAGAAATGATTACAGGATTTTATTTGAATCACAGACTTGATGGTAGATCTCTTCTTATTTGAAAATATGAAAAAGTAAATGAACAATGTAAGCAGTTACCTAAGATATCTTTAATTTCACTTGAATGCTAAGTGTTTTGAAGACCAAGTATTTAGTGTGTTGATCTACATGTGCTTTACAGTTTTTTCCTTTGGGATACAAAGAGAAATTGAAAATTTGGTTTCTATTAATATCCACCTGTTTGTTTCAGTTTTTCACAAAAAAAGGCTACTAAGCCTATGATAATCTTTGAAACTGTTAATAAAAGTGTTCTCTACTTGTTGTGCTTTGAAATTCTATTTGTGAACTTACAGTCTTTCAAATATGCCTTATAATACTTCAGTCGATGTCTGTAAATGCAAAATTTACAATTTGACAAATGTCAGTGCTACACAACCTGAAAACCCTGTTCAAGTTCTATAGCATGCAGTGACCCAAAAGACATTTTATCATCCTCAGTGCTTATTTTCTCTCTCTCAGATTGATGCAAATTCATTTTTGTTTGTTTGTAAATTATCAAAATCTGTCTTAGATAATGTACTATTCTCTTCCTAACTTCTCAGCCTGAAGTCATTGTTTTGGATGCCAGTTTCAAAAAAATGTAGTTGCAAAAGCAGAACAACATCAAAGGAACCTTTTTTAATCATAGTTGATATGAAATTTCATAACAGAATGAAATTTTTTGAAGACTAAAATCTCACCTTTTATTCCGTTTCTCTAAGAGAAGGTATGGACCCTGCTTTAGGACTCAGAGTGAAGTTCTGAAGGAAGCAGACTGCTCTTTCATGCTAGTTTAGCGGCAGTTTCTGGTAGAGACAATTAATGTCTTTTATTTCCATGGAAGTCAATGAGGCTAGAAGGGATGTCTGTGCTTCCCAGCATCAGGACCTTGCTCAGACTATTAGATGTTAACAGTTAGGTGAGGTAACACAGAGAAATGAAATAAAGATGAAGCAGTGAACTTAACAATTATTGCCAGCACCGGTGGGAGTGCTGTTAGTATTAAAATCAAACAGAAGTAGCAGGGGGCACCTACGCTCTCACAGTTGAAAATCTGTGGTATCTGATATCCCCTGGGAGACAAAGCATCCACATCATAAATCAGGATGGAAAGATTAAAAGTAAAGCAATATGCTACTTCAATACCTTACCCCATGGGAGTGTTGCCTTAACCTTCTGCAAAATGCACCTTGTTTCAAATGCCATGAGTTATAGCTGCCTAGATTCCACATGACCAGTCAGAGAGGTTAATTAAAAACTTTTTCTGTCTCTGGAGCCTCAGTAACTTGCTTTTCAGATGGAAGATGAAAATCATACGTATTGGGCTATTGCACTGTTAAATCAGGTATAGAAAAATGTTTCTGGGAAGTTCAGTATTTTTATCAGGGCACTCAAAGCTAGCCTTGTTCCTCTCTTCATTTTCCCCCCTCCAGCTTAAGGGCTTCAGTCTCATACTGCGCAGAAAAGACATGGAGACCAAATTTAACATTCTCAATCCACTGAACAGTAAGGGTGCATTGCTTACTGCTTGGAACAATTATTGAAGGGTAAAAGTTCATGAGGGTATTTTAGGAAGAACGATGACAACTATGTGGACAGATTCAAAGAAACAGTTACTCATACTTATTACTGTAATGACCTAGAAATCTAGAAATCCCATGGTCTTAGAAATCTAGTCTGCTTGCATGCAGACTCTTAGATCTGTGAACAGAATCTGATCTCATAGATCTAGAGTCTTATGGAAATCCTGACAAAATAGGGTCTGGATCTATGTGGAAACCCACTGTCTACAATAATTCTATCATATAAAGCATTCAGTCCTTCACATATTACTTTGTAAATGCATCATGCAGGTCATGGTGGATAATGATCTACTAATGATCATCTACTAAACAAAATCATTGGGCATTCATAACATTCAACATAACATTCTATATTCTAGATAAATCTGTGCTTCATTGAATTCAATACTGTTGACCTAAATAAGGTCAAACTTCCATTCTTGATTTTTAACACTCTCTGCTTCTGATCAGGCTTAACAAGAATGCAAATTGAGCAGGCTATTAGATCTATTTTAGAAGTTAAATGCTTCAGACCATTTCAAACTTAGATAAAAACTGTAAGTCTCTTGGGAGAATAAAAACCAGTCTTTACTACTCAAATTTTCCATTTTAATTGTTCACTAAATTTGTAACAGAAAAATGCAGATTTTTATTTTACTTTTTTTGGGGAAAAAAAAAAAAAAAAAAAGGACAGGACCTGTTAAAATACTGGTCTCCGAGAAATACAGAACAGTTTGTCAAATACATATACACAGACATACTATTCCTATTGCAACAATTTGTGCTTTGATGTGATTAATCCCTTTGTAAAAACTAAAACAACCAGAACAGATACACTTTTTGCATATATTTTTCATGAATGTAGAAGACTGCAATTTGTCCTAACTCATATATTAATTAGATGTGCTAAATTCAGATGTATTTAGATTAGTTACCTGAACTGTGTTAATTATTCTCCTTCCACAGGACAGAATCTTCTAATATTGTACTATACAGTTAATGTTTCCATGATACATTGCTCCTTGTTTAAAATGAATAAATGCAAAACTACAAAGGGTGAAGCTAAAACTACATTTCTCTTTAATGTGATACTGAAATTATTTCATAAATTTTTTTAGGCATTTCATAAGTTTGAAAATCAATTTCCAACTGCTTTTTCTTAAGGATGATCCAGAGGAAAAACAATGCATAATCAAATTTTTTAGATCTGTAAGTAACTGAATTGTATTTTTCCATACTTAACAATATTACCAAATATTCACAATCTTTGCTTTCTGTATTATCAAGTACTGGACAAGTCACCAAAATTGTATACAATATGCTACTTCAGGTGAAGCAGATACATTATTTATCATTCGCTCTAACAGCCCCAGGCTGTGGTTTGACATTTCAAAACATTTAGCTGTGATAGTGACATGGGATATTTCTATTCGTTCCTGCACTGTGACTGATCTAAAAATAAATTAATCCATTCAACATACAAACATTCCTTAATGACTAAGACTTTTTAAAAATAATAGCCTCATCCTTTAACAAACACTTTCTAGATGAGGATCAAGATAAGAAATCAGTGTTGCAGGCTCTGCAGCACACATGACATGCCCTACTCCAGAATGGGCATTAATCGCTGTTGTTCATAGGTGTGCTCTGCATAAACACACATAGACATGAGAAGAGATATGTACAGTCCACTTGAGACAACAGATCTGTATACAGAAAGATGGAAGAGGAGAAGGAAAGAGTAAGACAATATTGATCATTTTCATAAGCAGAGATTGTACTCAGGCTAGTGCTGCACTAATATGAATTTTTATATTGTTTTCAGTTTTTTCATCATGACAAGTGAACTGGGATTTGTGGAGGAAAAACATCAATGTTTTATGGATGTTTGATGTGCAAATAGTAGGTTGGTGTTGTAGTTTCCAATGGTAAAGTAGAGGGTGGCATAATGGGAAACAGATCATTGCAGGGATGGAAGTTTACTTCATGTTTGTGAGCAGGATCCCCTTGAGATTTGCAGCAGAGGGAGAGGAGACCATGTACAAAGCCATTTGGAAATGTCAAAGGAGTCAGGAGAAAATTGTAACATGGTAGGAACCACAGAAGTCACTCTAAAACAAAAAAAAAAAATTAAAAAAAAATGGAGTCTAGAGGGCAACAAGGAGAGGATTCCAAAGACTGGGCAACTGAGAACGCAACTCGCTTGTGCTTAACAATTGGATTCAATATTGATTCTGGACCTCATCTGTAAAGACATCAGTAGTGTCTATGGTTATGTTTTTTAAAAAGCCAGCAGATTTGTCACTAAGGATATTTTCTTCAGGAGCTATAATTAGATGCCTGTTATTGTTTTTTCTGAATCAGATACTGGCACTTTATATTTTGTTGTTATTTTCAAATTTTGAAATTACACAGGTGATCAGCTAATTCACTGCAGAGATAACAGCCAATTAGCAAATCCAGTGCACTATATTTACTATATTTACACAGTGGATTTAACGTCAAATTCATGGTGAGTTCAATTCACATGTCGTTCATGCATCACTGAGTGCCTTTGCATTTATACAGCGATTGGCTCACTGCACACATTGTGTCCAGGGTTTCCCTGACTATGAAGAGATTGCTGTCTCTTAGACTAGTGCTCCATTTCCTGGGGCTGTCCTTCTGTATATACACCCATGGTGTTTCAAAGATCTCTATGAACTCTGTTAATGCAAGTGTCTCAAGTTAAGACTTTGAAACAATTACTTAAAATAATATGGTTAGGAATTTACGGAGACAAATTTCTATGTGCAGGCATCTATGCCAGCTTTTTTTCTTTTTTTAAAAAAACAAACAAGTTTTGGAACACATTGGTGACTAGACAGGTTCCAAAACATTTTAAATGCTGATGGCAGAATTTATCTCTAAAACACAGCCTTTCCGTAGTGACCCTTTTCTATGAAATACAGGGGACTACCCAATGCTGGCTATTTCATACCACTACATATTTGTGCAACCTCCAGTGGAGGTTCTGTAATCCCAGTTAGTCATTTGAATATAAGAAAGTTAAGTTTTCTGGCAATCTAGAGAAAACTTCCACTTAGTTAACATGAAATCCTTACAAAATTCCACAAAAAGCTAATAATAATCTATTCAAACATCTTTACATATCAAGGACAATATGTTTTCCACTTCAATCCTAACACTTGCAGTTGCTGTATCTAAAAAATGTTTTGAAGAATACATAAATAGAGATAATTCACCAGTGAAACTACTCAAAGTGACTTTTATCTTGGCTTATTTGGTTTTGGCTGCAAAAAGAAGAACATGGGAATGGTTATAAGAAATATCTTGACAACAATCTCTGATTATTATTATTTTATGTCTGAATTTAAAGCAGGTATACAGAGGATGTTTGGTTTATAATTTTGTTTCCAGAATCTCAGGTATTGTATTTCATAATAGTATTTTATGCTGCATTAACAGAGTTTTATGCTGCGTTAACACCATTTTATAGCATAATGGAAAATGAATGGGTACAAAAGAGAGGTAAAATGGAAAATAAACCGTAAAACTTCTTTTCTAGCTGGTTTCTGTGCTGTACACTGATAATATTACCAACAAAACAACAACAGCTTTTAAACTATCCTTCAACTTCACTTTGAAGCGAGCATTTACTGTATCATATATTTTCATGCAATTGTAAAGAGACAGACTGGGATCTGTATTTTGGAGTTGAGATTTTTTTCAACATGAGCACTTAAATTTTATAAATGAAATTTGGCTTGATTTTACACACAAAGTATGATAAATTCTATAAGGCAACTGAGAATGTTTGTTGTCCTATCAAAGACTCAAAGTGAAAGAAAGGAATAGAGAACACCTTACAGCTAGACAAGGGTTTTTCACAAAAGAAGGAAAGGATTACTCTCTAGCAATTAAAATGAAACAAGTTTCCTGTTCTGCTCTCTGATGTTACTGACCTTTTCCTCAAAATTGGTGTGTTCTCAGCTGTAATCATGTACAGATTTGGACATTTTTTTCAAGAAAAAAATTCAGTGGACAAGTGTAAGAAAAGTACTCAGAGGCTAGAAAAAATAGGCAAAATTGAAGGTATAAACAAATTGGGACTGCTTGGACTTGGAAAGAGACAGAGGAGAGCAAACAGAAGTCTTCAAATACTAGAGACGAGAATGGAGGAGAAAGGGAATCATCTGTTACCCGCTTTCATAGTAAATAGGACAAGAATAAGAAGTTAATAATGCAGTAAATAAAATTAAATCAATCATACAAAAAAGGACTAATAGCAAAATGAATAACAAATGGAATAGTTTACCTTTGAAAATATCAATAGCTTCATCTTAGGATCTTTCAGAACAAGTTCATGAAACGTGCTGGGAATAAGTGTAGTTGCACTTTTCTATGATTAATTTGATTTTGCTTCCCATGGAGAATAAACAGAACTGGGTGCTGAACTTTGAATGTTTCCTTCCCGCTAGGTTACCTTTCAACTAAACCAGTTCCTTGTTTCAGCTCACTGTGCAACCATTCAAATACTCAGGCCAGCCAAAAGGACGGGGTAGAACAGAGACAGAAACTAACAGCTGGAACCAGGGAAGATGTGCGATTGCTTCTTTTGGCAGATATGCTTGCCATATGCAAATGAAAGATATTTATAGAACCATGCCTTCGTCTTGTATTATACCATGGTCTATTTGGAGAAGAGTCTTTTTTGTTCTAAGTTTGTCTACTGCAATGAGATGGTCTCGAACTATGTTTGAAATTCCTAGGTACAGTAACAATCTGAATAACAGAAAAAGATACACTGGAGTGAGCGAACCCTATATACACCCTGATATGGCAACTGGTGACATGTTAGGGTTTCTTTTTTTTTTAATTCCACACACTCAGGAAACTTTACTAGTTTCACAGAATGAACAATGAATACAAATGCTGTTTGTCAGACTTCTAACAAGGAAATTTGGCAAGAAGACCAGAAGCACTAAATACCACATATCCAATGTTGTGACATGTAACAGTAATCTTCCATCAAAGCCTATATAACTCCGTCCAGAAAAACCTGGCTATATTAAAAGCAAAGAATCATTTTTTATACCTATATCTGTTGGGAGCTTTCAATAAGAACAATGTTTACTGAGGGTAAAAGGTGTGAGTGAGACATACATGATTTTTAATTACTTTTTTTTCCTCATGTTTCTAAAAAGGTGATTTCCAACACCTAATTCCAGTTCAACCAGTTCTCAGTCACTAATCTTTGGGTTTTTTAAATAACAATAATTTATAAAGTTTCTTTTTCTTCTAAAGTTTTGCTCACAATGCTAGAAACTAATCACAGTTTCTGATGGCAAGTAATTGCTCATGCTGAGGAAAGAAGTATTCTGCCAGAAAGCAGTTGTATGCAGTGAATTGTAGGGCAACTGACAAAATATCTGGTATGGTTGTTCCCTCATGTGGAGATCCTTCCCCTCATTCATTTTCTTTTTTAAACATTGTTTATGTAATAAAAAAACCCACCAGTTACAGATAGGTTTAACTGCTGTGAGCTAGAAGACAGAAAACATATGCATAGATTTTTTTCATGTTTGTTTGCAGTGCAGGTCATCAGTTATGGATTTCAGTGCTCACCAGCAGTTGTCAAGTCTTCTGAATTATTTTCTTCAGCTACTTCACTGTTTGGCCTCTCCACCTACCACTTTCCACAAGTCTTTTTCAAAATCCTTTCTCACAAACAAATTCATTCCACTTAGTTATCAGCCTTCTTGTCATGATTTTTAATGCCTTATACACATCCAAATATTCACATTTTCTTTTGGTTTTATTTCTCTTGTGATGGGCATCTTGGCTTGCTTTTCTATTTCACTGCCTTCCACATCATTTAGTCAACTAACATAAATTCCACTGTTTAAGATTTTTACTCCACTGTCTTCCATGTAGACAGGAGCAGTCAGTGGACTTTGAGGATTTCTCAAACACATAAAGTAATTTTTATATGTTAGAGCTATTTCATTTCAAGAATAAATTTCCAAAGGTAGTATTACCCAAATAGATGCTCTATTAATAGTAAAACTGTTTAGTAAAAAAAACCCACAGCTGTTTAGCATCTGAAAATATATGAGCATAAGTTACAACAATCAGCTAGTGTACTCATATAGGAATAATATTAGCATTTGACTAAAAAAAAAAAAAGAGCCATGGGAACATCTTTTAGGATTTTATATGAACCATGCATGTGCAAGATATTTAAAACTAAAGAGCTTTTGTTTTCCAATTTTCAAATTCAGAGTAAGACTAGTAATAAGAAAGAACTAGAAGCAAAAAGCAAAAGGACAAAGAGCTGCAAAAGACAAAATACAGTGTTCTTATGAGTCTCAAAGATAATTCTGAAAATAGCAATACATGATAGCTTATAACTTACAGCTTGGTGAGAATTTTGTGTATTCTAAGCATTATTAAAAGCATAAGTTATTTCAACAGAAAAAATAAAAATAAAAAGGCAAGAAATTAAACAGATTCAGAGGCAGGCGTAAAAATTATTAGGGACATGACAGAACTTCCATATGACAGAAATTAAAAGATCTGCACTGTAAATTTAGAAGACAAGACTTGATGAATGTATACAAAATAAATTATACTATAGTGAAGATAAATTGGGCATTTTCCTTGTGCATTTCCGCAGTGCAAGATCATAGGAATATTCAACAAAACTGAAAGCCAGAAAAATTAGAATGTATAAATGGAAATATTCTTGTGATACATGAAGTTATTCTATGAACTATCATTAAATACTTCTAAGCCAAGAACAAAATAGGTTTCAAAAATCAGACTAAATATACCTATGAATAAACAAAGAATACCCACATTAACGATAATTACGAATGTGGTGAACCATGAAACTTGTTCAGCAGATTTCTAGATCGTATACCTCTCCTCTGATCCTCTTCTTCCCCTTTTCTCTTATTTTACAATGAACGTAGGAACACATCCTCTTACATCACATATATTAACGGAATTTCATGGTTTGTCAAGGAAGTACTGGATTAATTTAGCTCAAACATGTCAAAATATCCACGCTATTGATAAAACTGATCCATTTCTTGAAAAAAAAAAAAAAAGACATTGGGATTTAAAGAGGCTTGACATATTTAGTAGGTGTAGGCAAACTCCTATTAAAACCCCACTAGCAGGCTGTTGACATGAAGCAGACTTTGGAAATTGCTGCCCTTATTTTTCAGAAACACACACACACCCTGACGCCTTACAACAAAAACCAAAACCACAGGCATTTTCTTCCACTTTCTCCTCAGATGGGTCTTAGATGGGAGCCACACAGCACACTCATGGACAGATCTACTAATCCTGATTTTGCAAGTTCTTTCATGATGGTTCATTCAATGGCTGTAAAAAACCTGATTATATAACACAAACGCAAGTCTCTTCTGTCCTCCTTAACGGAGGCTTAGGACAGCGACTGTTTATTCTGAAGATGAAATTTATACTTCTTCTGCAATTGTTTGAGAAAGATGCAATATTTCTGGATCGTGGCAGCATTAGCATTGCTCAGATTCTAATGGAATTAAAAGGAGGAGCTTAAAAAGGTGACGATGTTAAAACATCTATCCTGAGAAAAGCAGTAACAGTTTTAAAAGCAATGTATGCAATATGAAGTGGAAAAGAGAGTAACATTGATTGAATTTTGATTGATTCTTGACCTTTACAACCCATCAAAAAGTTAATTTTAAAAAAAATCTGCAGAGAAAATGGTATGCTTTTATCTGACTTAATCAAAGCTGAAACAAAGGCATTAGCTCATAAACGTTGTAATGATATGGGCTACTGGGTAAGTAGTAAAATTAGCCTGATGAGCAGATATATTCACCAGTATGATTGAAAACTATAGGACTACCAAAACCAGATTCCAGTTCAAGCTCAAGGGTTGACCAACATTCCTCGGAGTTTCCTCTATAACAGATCATCCACTAGTACTCTTGATACCATTCACAATGAACTCTGGTATTTAGTCCAAATGCTGAAGGTTTATAATGATTTCCATGTAGACCAATTCTAGCACACAAAACTGAGTTTCATCTGAGTGCCAAAATCTGCCAACAGGAAGCCTAACAAATGCCTGGAACCCAGGCTGGATAACAGTTAACACTGATTACTGTTATCTAGAAATCAGGAACAAAGCACAAGAAAAACACCTGAAAACAATTCCAAAAAACAATCATGGGTGACTAAGGAATAAATCTGTATGGCAATGAAAATCCCTAGAATTTAATGGATGCTGTCCATGTGCAGTAATTAAATAATTAGATTCTATTAATGTTATTGATACTCAAATTTTGAAAATTTTCTTACATGTTACTTCCAAATCAGATAGATTATGTTGGTGGATATGGTAAAAATAGGAGAAAAGTTGATTTATTGGTTTTACAATTTTTTCCAGAAAATTTTTAATCACATTATTTTTAAAATAATAAAATTGCTATAAGGCATGGTTAAGGCAGTAAAATAGTCTTCCGAAACTAAAATAATAATAATAAAAAAATTTAACAACTTTAATAATGAGTCACACGGGATGAATAATAAATACAGCTGAACAAATAATTTACAACACATCATTTACTGATCTAATTTAAAATCTTGTTTCTATTCATGGAATGTCTATGAACAGCTTGTAATATCATTTAATATACATTTTCATTATCTGAATTTAGCCAGTGACATTTAAAGATACTCTTTGAAGTTTGTCATAAGATTATGATAAGGAACAGGTATTTTTGCAAATTATTACTAATCATTATTGTGCAAGCACTAATTAGTCATCCCTTGTATTCGCATTAATTTTATTTTTGGACAAATCACAGACCTTATGACCCAGTTCCTTTCCCTGAATGGAAAGAATTCTCAAAGAATTCTAGAATCTGCACTGAATCTTGTAAACTAGAAACTTCTATGAACATGCTTTATTATGGCTTACCTTCTTCCTAGAAAGCAATTCAGAAGTCCAATAAAATTATTTTAAAAACTCAGATGATTCTGAGAAGTTGTGTTTTTCATTTTTTTGCTCAGCTTCTTGTCACATTCGAGGAAGAGCTCTGTCCTCTATGCCTGAACTCTATCTGTTGGTGAGGCACAGACTTTCCCACTTTGGTTGTTGGATCCTTGTTTACAGTACTTTTTCTTTTGTGCTTTATTTCATGTGCACATGCCTTTTGTGTATCTTTCTCACTACGAAGATGCTGACTGTTCATTCTGTGCTACTTGGCTGGCTTTAACATACAGGTTTTGGCTACCACTGTTCCAGTTCTTAAAGACTGTAATTCATTATGACCTAAAGGCCTGCTGATCTCCAGGAGGAACATCATATGGGGCTTCACACTGAATATAATTGCATCCTTCCCAATACTGTAAATATTTTTCTGTAAGCAAGCCAAGAGCACTGCTGGCATTAGTGTTTAAGCTCAGCACACACCTTAATGGAACATATGCTGCAGGGTATATATGTAAGATGGAGGGTTTACAGTGCATCTTAAATATATTTTAGGTTTTAATTTGGGAGAGGATACAACTTCAGAGAGTGGGCACTGTTTTACATATGATTTACCAAAAAAAGAATAATCTGTCACCAAACATGCACCAGCAACTCAACTGCAGGTACCATAAAGATGGAGCACATAATCCTATGGCATTGGGAATTCTCCTTGTCTCCCAGAGCAATATCATTAGTAATGTTGAATACTTCTAACATTATCTATAAAAAGTTGTCAGGCTGCTAGAATTTACTCCAAATTTGGTAGAATTACATGTGTCCACTGGGGACTGCTGTTCTCACACACAGGAACTTTCAACATCAGTGTCAGGACAGGCCCACAGTAAGCCAAGAACCACCTCAAACCGCAATGCATTTGCAGGGTGTATTTCTGTGACCTACTGTCTCCAAAACTAGAGGTACAACATATCCTGTGCCTGGCAAGATCATGGAGCAGAT
>NW_009596848.1:0-1219 GCF_000690535.1 Cariama cristata
GGGGGAAGCCGAAAAAGTCGTCGCTTGGCGAGAGCTTCACCAAACGGCTGCCGGGCGCCGGCAGAACGCTAAGTGGGAATGGTCCAACTTTGGCATAAAAGGTCCATGGGAAGAAGATTTGGGGGAGCCCCCGTCCGCCGCCCCATGAGGGGCCGGGGGGGAGCGGGCAGGGCAGCGGAAGTTTCCCTCCATCCCTCTTTACAATGCACTAGGGAAACCATCACAAATCTCGTTTAGCAAAATAATGCATTATTACCAAACACTTTGATTATTACTTAAATTGTCAAGCTGTGCTGTCAAATGTATACAATACAGCGTTAAAGGAGAACAAGACTGGTACCTGCAAGGAAACTGGCCGCACGTCCCCCTTCCCACCCCACCCCATGTTTCCTCCCATCTGCTCCCAGACCACGGATGCGCTGCTGAAACCTCGTTTCCCTCCATCATTATTATTATTATTATTATTTTTAATAAGACACAAGGGGAGGGGAGAAAAAGATCCTCGCTAAGAGCAAAGAACACACATATATAAAGCATGGTGTCGCAGAGAAGAAATGGAGAAGCCCTTACAGAGATCACATTGATTGTCTCGTTATAGTTTTAGTCGTCATGTTGAGCGGAAGGTAACACGTCATAGCACAGAAACAAGGCCAAAAGAGAGATCAGTTTTCTTCTCTAAACAAAGAAACTGAAAACCACAATAATACTCCAAAAATAAGGGAGGGGTGAAGGAAAAGCAGCATTCTCCATGTGCTCTAGGGAACGCTCTCACCCTGGCTACAGCAAAAAGTCATGTTCAAGTGAAACGGTGCTGGAGTCCCGTCCCCCAACAGCGATGCTAAAGCCGCACGGCATCGAGGACCAGAGCACGAGGGGCACGGCTGCATCCCTCCCGCAGCGGGCACGGGATGGTCCAGCTCTGCCGGTGCCTCCGAGCTTTCCCCAGCTGACTTTGGGAGAGCCGGAGCATCGCTCAAGAGGACAGAGCATCGCTCAAGAGGACAGAGCCATCACGGCCCCAGAGTCTGCCCCGTTCCGAACCCATCTCCGTCCCTGGGAATTGCTGCCCGCGCCAGGGATGAGAGCCCAGGCTGGTGGCAGCTCAGCTCCTCCGTGTGCCTGAAAAGTACTTTAGCCCTTGAAGACGACGGCTCAGGACTTTGGACCCATTTTCCTGCCCCGCAGGGAGGGTGAGGGCCAGCAGCAAGAAGAGATAAAG
>NW_009596848.1:1250-12605 GCF_000690535.1 Cariama cristata
CAAGAGGCGAGTGCGGACTCGACAGCAATGTAAACAAATCTCTTTTTCCAGTTCTCCTCTGTAGAATACTGAAAAGGATCTTCAAAAAGGATCTTTTTATTCAAGTTTCGTGAGTTTATTCTGGTTCCGAACTGAGGTATTCGGTGCAGAAAGATTAACACTTTCTTTCAAGCTAGAGAGTTGGGGGGAGTGAGGAGAAGGAAAAGCAATCGGCTGGGGACAAGATCCTATGCCGGCACCACAGGCGGGGACCCGCTGGCCTAGCAAGACGCTGCCTTGCCAAAAGCCGGGCAGAGGGGGATCGCGGTCCAAAAAGGGAAGATCCCTCTGGAGCAGCCAGAGGAGCCCTGCCTGTCAGACACCCCCGGCCCCCACAGCCCGGGGACTGGAGCCCTCCGGGGACCAGAGCCCTCCAGGGCCCAGGCTGACCACCGCTCCTGCTCCGAGATCTCACCGAGGACAGATTTCTCGAGTGCTTTGCTGAACAAAGTGCAGGTTGGTAACGGGACGGGGAGACCGAGCCGGTGTCGAGCAGGAGCAACGGGAAGCCCCCAGCCCCGCTCCCCTCTGGGAAAAACTCCTACGTGAAACATGAAGAAAATGTGCTTATCACCCAAAGGCCAAGACTGAAACTTCATATTTGGTTCTAAGAGTTTGGCTTTGGTAAAAGAAAGAAACAGTGCAAGGGGACCCTCCCCGCGGGCTGCCAGCAGCACCCTCGCCCGCCGGGGCCTGCCAGCAGCCCCCTCGCCCGCCGGGAGCCTCCCCCAGGAACTCCGACACCCGCTCCACACCACAACCTAAACCTGACAAACACCACCCTAACAGGAGCCACCTTCATTTAGAAACTATTTTTAAAAAAGAAAAAAAGACGTAATACCTTATTTTGGTTACAGAAATGCTTTTTCTCTCTGAAACGCTGGGCAGAAGAGCCGCAGCGCAAGGCTCGCGCGGTCCCATCACAGTCTCACCAGCACCTCGGTGGCCACCGAGGACTCGGGGGGAGAGAGGGATCCTTCTCTCCCCGCTCCCATCCTGGAGGGATCACGCTGGGACACCCCCGGGATGGCCACGGGCGGGAACCTCGGCCCCAGCCCCACGCTCCCTGCTTTCGGCACGGCTGCGGAGGGAAAGGAGGTCGGGGGAGAAGACGGTTCCCGAAATGCTTGTTGCCCTGTCAGCCCATTCTCATTCTCTGCATCCCAGTCTTTGGCTTTGAACAGACTCGTGATATGGAGAAAGAGTATTGTTTTTCGCATACGATACTGTTACAGTAATTCAGAAGGAAAAAAAAAAACAAAACAAAACAACCAACGGAAAAAAACAGTGCAATGTTCTTGAATGCTTCAAATCTGCATTATAAATATGATTTCTAAAATTAAAAAAAGAAAACCCCAAACAAAAAACAATGATCTCACATACACGCACACTAATAAACCTGCCAAGATGCTGCATTAGAAAAATAAACACAGACTTACTTAGGGTTTTGAATAAGGACTTTGAAGTGCATTTTTTTCCTTATTAAAAGGCTAAAACTTTCAGATTTTTTTTTACGGTTTTTGTTGGTTTTTTAAAGGTAAATGCTTGTTTCTTTATAAATAACTTTTTCCTTTTGTAAAAAAAAAAAAGCAACACTGACTCTCACATGGAAATGGCCATGCAAAACAGAGAATGAAAATTCAAAAAAGAATCGTTTCTTAGGATCCGACATTTTGCCAAGGAAAAAAAAAAACAACCAACCAACCAACAGAATCCCTAAAGTGCCTGGTGTGGGGAGGGAGGCTCCAGCAGCGCATCCGCAGCCAGCCGACCGCGGGGTTGGGCAGCAGCACCCGTTTTTGCATATAAATGACAGCTGCCAAAAGGATATTTTAGTGTCCCAGGTACAGTAGATCTTGATTCAAGTGTTTGTATTGGAATCGAAGGATGAGCGTGAGAAAAAAAGTGATTGCGAGAGAGGAGCAGTTACAGTGGCACTTGGCCAGGAGCTAACACCCACCCCAGCGCTTGCAGGACCCGCCAATTCCCAAAGACTCCCACCCCCACATCCCACCAAGAGTTCAGGCTTCCCCGTCCCGGAGCGGGGGCTCGGGGCAGCCCCGAGGGCGTCCCGGAGGCGAGGCAGGGCAGGAGGCTGGCATGGGGCACTGGGAAATGCCGGAACCAATTTCAACCCACCCCAAAGGCTGGGGGACAAACCCCCTTTCCTTCTGCAGGCCAGCGGATGGTGGCACCTGCTGGCCGGGCAAAGCCCTAACACCGCAGCATCCGTCTCCTGCCCTGCCATCAGAGGGGTGCAAGCACGTGCTGACAGGGAGAGGATCGAGAAGGGGCAGGGGAGGGGAACGGCACTGCCAGCTGCTCATTAAAGCGATTAACAGCTTTGGCACCGCGCTGGCAATACAGCGAGAAGAGGAAGCTCTGAACTCTTGGCCTATCCGGCCACGCTAGAAGGCCTGCCCAGTCTTGTTCTCCTTTAAAGTGCCCTATATTTATAGAATTTCTAAATAAATATAATAAGATATTAGGTCACCCATAGTTTAAGCTACTCCGAGTAACAGCCGTCCAAGCCGATGGCATTGTGCCGGTCCTTGCTGTAGGGGCAGGGGCTGCCGTTTGGGAGGCGCAGGCGGCGGTTTTGGCTGCAATGCCGCAGTTCTTGAGGAGGTTGAAGCTGAAAGAGCTGATGGCGTCTTTAGGTGGGAAAGGCTTCATGGTGGAGAGGATAAGTGCCAGGCAGTCGGCAACGTCCTTGTTGGGGGCGCATGCCAAGGCTGGGGTATGACCTAGAACAAAGCCAGGGGTGAAGAACCGCCCTGGACGGTTGCCTTCCCCGGGGAACGCTTCGTCTAGGGCAATTTCCCCCCCTGTGCTGAGGGGCTAGGACATCTATTCGTCTTCATCTCAAAAGACCCTGCTTCTGGGCACGGGCAATCCCTGCAACTGCAGCAATCACTTTGAAGTGTGCCAGGATCAGCAGCGGATGAATAAAAAGCCTTAGAAGCCCTGGCAGCATGGCAGACACAATGATGTTTTTCACAACTTGAAGGTATTCCAGCAGAGCAAGAACTCTGCTGGGAGAAAAAGCTTCTGGCCACAACCACCAGTTTCTGCCAACTTGCAAGTGAGTCAACAGCTTATTGCTGGCTCAGGCTGGGCCGGTTTTGTGCCCGGTAGGAGAGCCAGACAGCCACCAGAAGGTGCATGGGGGGGTTAAAGATGTATTTCAAACACCTGTGGGACCTGGAAATGCTTTTACAGGGGATCGCAGGGTGCTAATGTCCTCACCCACGCTGTTCCCGCGATGCCATGAGCTGAGAACGTGCTGCTCAGCTGTGGAAAGGATGTGGAAAACCTTCCGATCCCGGTTGAGCACTTCCACAGGCAGCCCTCGTCCCCCAGGGACATCACACTGAACCCTCCCCAGGCACCCACGAGGAACACGCACCTTCTTCATCCACAGCCAGCACAGTGGCACCTCTGCTGAGCAGGGCCTGGACAACGGAGGCCAGCCCGTTCCGAGCTGCAATGTGGAGCGGCCTGGAGGGAGAGGGAAAGGCAGCGTTAACCCGGCAGCGGAGCCGCCCGCCTTTAACACCTTGTGCTAAAACAAGGGGCCCATGAGCGGCTTCAAGGGCAGACACTTGGCTGTTCCTGAGCTTACCCGCTTGCACACTCACTGTTCGCAACAAGCAAGAGCGGAGCTCCTACCACCGCCCTTTTGCCAATGCATCACCCCCTCCCAGCAAAGCCCTGTTTTTCCCCACTGGCGCCAGCTGTCCAAATACTCACATCTGCAGAGCACTGTTACTTGCATTGATAAGGCCAAGGTCTTGGGTTGCCCCCAGGATCAACAAGGCACACTTTTCATGACCCTGGAAAGGAGACCAGACTGTTTATAGTGCACAAGAAGGAAAGCAGGAGCAGTGGAGGTGACCTAGCACTGTCCGAGTCGAACACAATTCCCTGCGATACGGAAACGTTCTCTAAACCTGACCTTCCGCAACAGTTCACCACTTTGGCAGGGCCTGAGAAGACAAGATGCTGTCTCCTCCATCTCCTCTGCAGCATCTCCTTTGCGTGGACACACTGATCACAAGCCTCCTGCTCCCACCACGCCCCAGGAAGCACACAGAACTCAGAGATGGTGGCCCCACGAAAAATACAGATGGGTCTGTCCTACAACCTAAGCTGTTCAAAACTGAACCAGGAGCGCCTATACGGGTCAAGCCAGGTAAGCAGGCAGGCAGAGCAATCCCAGGGCCCTCGCCTCTGCTCTGGTAGGGCAGTAGTAGGTGGACAACCCCTCTCATTAATGTGGCAAGGCTGAAGGTGACGGTGACTGCAATCTCGGCTGTGAGCGGCCGTCTCCCTACCTTGCTGCAGGCCAGGTGAAGAGCTGTGTTCTTGTTGACATCCAGCACAGTTATATTTGCTTTTGCTTGGTACACCAGGAACTCTGAAATGAGGATGGACAGACGCTGTTGAGAAGCAGCAGCACAGAGCCTGGCAATGTGGGGCAGTGGCCGTGTGCTGAGGGGGCAGGAGTGGGGCAGCTGTCCATCCCAGCATGCCAACGAGGAGAGGGACAGCCCGGCTCCCATGGGACCCGGTTACGGAGGAGGCACAGGGAAGCTTGCACCCCATACTGGGGAAAGCGGCTGCCAGCCACGTACCGACTGCTGCAATGTGCCCGTTCTCAGAAGCCATCATGAGGGGAGTCCTCCCCAGCTTGTCAGTCATGTCCACCTCGGCTTGGTGGCGCAGAAGCAGCTGTAAACCATGGATGTTGTCTGCAAAGGCAGCAGCGTGAAGGGGTGTCCTGGGAAGACAAGAGAGCAGATAAAGAGGAGGGCACAGCACCCACCCCAGCAAGACCGCTGAGGCCTACACACATGTTTGGGGACGTCAGAGTCCCTTTGTGCCATGGATTTCATGTGGAAATCACTGCAGGAGTCACAGCCACCACCCAGCAGCACTGGGGAGCGGGTGACAAGAGGGACAAGTCTGCACTCACCTTCCTTTGGCATCTCTGCTATTAACAATCTTGGCACCTAATGCTTCCACCAGCATTTCGGCAGTGCCATCCTGGTTGTTAATTCTGCGGCGGGGATGAGAAGGAAAGTTAGAACAAGACTAAACAGCATTACCATGTCTGCAGTGGTAGCGAGCAGCACGCTCCTGGGGTTCAGATGCGAACAGCAGCTGGTGTGGAGTTGTTTAGGGTAAAACACCCCTTTAACCTTCTTGGTGCTACTGAAGGAAACACAGTACCATGCCAGACAACAGCCTTGCCCATCCCTCTGCTACTACAGATCCCAGGGACACACCAGGCCCACCCCAGGCAGAACGTGGCAATGCCTCCACCTTGCTCATCCCTCCACAGTTGCCCAGGGCAGCACACTCCTTCCTCTGCCAGCTGCAGAGCCAAGGAATCACTGTCAGCCCCAAACCCCTCTGTGTCCAGTGGGACCCCACGGATCAAGCTCACACTGTCCCAGATGCCTCTGAAGAAGAAGGTTTGGGACAACAAGGAGCCCTTTCCGACCGGAGCCCACCTCCAAAGCCTCGTGGGGAGCCTGGCAATTTCCTGAGATGCTCCATAACCAAAGAGCAGAGATGAGCCACCTCAGAGGGCTGGCAAGAGCTGAACCACCAGCCCTTGGCAGCTCCATCGGCTTCACCGAGCTGAAAGCCTGCTGGCATGGGAGTCTGGTACGTGACAACCCTGGCTGTGCTGTGCAAAGTCAACAAGACAGCTGCTCCCCAAGGACCTCCAGCAGTCCAGCAACTGCCCCCCTGCCACAAAGGAGCTGGGACGAGCAGGTGGTACCACCCTGAAGAGTTGCTGCTGCCCGAGAAAGAGCCCTTGGTGAGAAAGGCAGAGTTTGGAGCTCCTCCACTCAGACCACGTATCCCCTCTCCCACGTCACCTGGCTGGGAAGAACCCAGGGCAGGTCCCAGACGCCACTTACACTGCACAGTGCAATGGAGTAAAGGGGTTTCCTTCTAGGTACGCGAACGGATTGTGTTCAAGTAACAATTCAAGACAATCTTCATGCCCTGTGAGGAGAGAGGGACAGAAATACATCAGTACCCAGACTGCGGCTCCTCACCAGTAACAGAGCAAGAAGGGACTGAAGGCCCCTCTGGCTCTCCCGACACCCAAAGAGCCGGAGGCCCCAGAGGCTGCATAGGACCAGCGACACCAAAGTACCCAAATAAACCTGTTCCCCAGCACAGAGGCAGTGGTTTTGTTTCCTAAAGAGGCAGCAAAGGTGCTGCACTTCAGGAGGTTTCCACTTCCACATCATCTCCTGCAGGACTTCACAGCCACATTGCTAGCTTCCCTTTGAAATGCTGAGACATCCCTTCCTGTTGCCATATCAGTCCCATCACTCCCTGCAGCCAGGGTGATGGCCAAGTAATCCCATAAATCCAGCAGTCCTGGAGGAAGCAGCCTCAGCTCTTCTAGAGTAGCTGTTTTCACATTTCATTCCTTTTTTAAGGATCTTGGCACGGGGAGAAGAACTCCCTTCCTCCCTTCCAGATTTGTGACGTCCTTTCCACCAGGCTGAACTCACTGTTGGGCTGACAGCTTCCAAAGCAGCAGGGGACAGAGGGATAACCTGGCTCCTCCTGGCTCCCTCCTCCCCATCAATAGCCAGGGCAGAACAGAGGTGGGCAGGGGCCCAGCCCAGGTCCTTACCACTGTATGAAGCCCAGTGCATCGGTGAGTAACCGCTGTAGTCCACCACAGAGTCCAGAGGGTCAGTAGAGAGGGCTGCCTGCAGCAGGGTCCTCAGGATTTCTAAGTGCCCGCATGCTGATGCAAAGTGGATCGGGGTCCGGCCTTTGAAATCCCGACACAGAACGAAGGCATCGTGGTCCAGCAGAGCAGCCAGGCAGTCCTCACAGCCCGTCACAGCCTGTGGCCAGGAAAGAGGACCGGGAGGTGAGATCTCACCCTTCAACCATTTAGTAACAGAGCTATCTGCTTCTTCCACAGCTTCCTGCTCAAATGCTGCATCTCAGGAAGGGAAAATGGGCTCTTTCACCAAGAAATTTTGCAACAAAAGAAACCACCTGCTTGCCCTCCAAGCAGCCTCCGCACAGGAGGACGAGCAGAAGCTGCAGGGCTCCAGGCCCGCCCCAGTCCCAGAGATGCACTCACCCCTCGGTGCAGGGCGGTCCTTCCCCTCTTGTCTGCGGCATCAGCTGTGGATCCCTTCTCCAGCAGGAGGTGGACACAGTCAACGTGGCCATTCATGATCGCCAGCATCAGTGGGGTTCTGTGAGGGGAAGAGGCAGCAGGGAGTAAAGTGGGCTTGGAAATCAGCTGGGTTCGAGTACTGCCCTCTCTCCCCTGCCCCAGCCACCCTGTAAGGGGTCTGACCCTGTGTCATGCAGATCCCAAGAGAAACATGCAGACAAACTCACTGGCCGTGGATGTCCATGACGTCAGTGATGTCTGCCCGCTCCCCGCTGTCTATCAGGAGGTGCAGAGAATCAGTGTTCCCATTGGCAGCTGGAGACAACGCAGGAGGAAAGGAAGGGTCACACACACGTACAGATGGGTCCCCTCCTTCCAGCCACCGCAGCAAACCAAAGGAAGGGGCTCCTGCCCAGCAGCCAGGCACACGTGGCTGAGCAAATTCGTTATGTGGTTGCTAGGCTACAGGATTGATTAGCACGTGCACAGGCTGAGCCGAAGACACGTGTTTTGCAGAAGCTGCTGGTGTCTTCTCTCCCACCCGCTGCTAAGCCACTTGGACCCTCAGCTCCTGCTGGCACATCACAGCAGGCTGCACTGGCCCCATCCTGCCTCTAAGCATCACCCTACACCACACCCCCTTCCCTCTCCCCACACAGCAGCCGGCTGAACGGGCATCCTCGGCAGCGGTGGCACCGACGGCTGGAAGGGCTCTGGACCCACTCCCTCGCCACCCCCAGCCCCGTCTGCCCTCCATCACCTGCAGCGTGGAGAGGGGTCCACTTCCTCTTCCTCTCCTTCACCAGAGCGGACGCGCCGTGGCTGGTGAGCACCTCCACGCACTCCGTGGAGCCTCTCTCCGTGGCAAGGTACAGCGCCGTCCGCCCCTTGTGGTCCCGCACGTCGAGGTTCACGAGGGTTTCGGCAAGTGTCTTCAGGGCTTCACAGTGACCATTATAGGCCTGAGGAGAAAGCAGACCACATTAAAGCAGAGCCTGGAGAGGCTGCACCCAGAAGACCCCTTCCCGGGGCAATTCCTGCCCCCTGGGTCGCTCCAGCCAGATGGGCTCCTGCCCGGCCACTGCCTCCCGTTTGCACTTGGTCCCATGCAAAACTCTTGCCCACTCCCACCCCTGCCCACACTCAGACAAGGGAGATGGTTCCAAACAGCAGCAATCAGAAAGCTGTGGAAAGAGCAAGGATTTTAACATACAAATCAAAAGGACTTTGATCAACGGCCTGTGGGGAAAGCCGCTCCCCAGCCATCAGTGCCGTTCCTCCTCTGCCCGGCTCAGCACCGACAGCTGCAGGGACCCAGCCCGTGCTGGCTGGCAGCAGGTACCTCTCCAGGACACAGCATGAACCCCGCACGGAGTCGAGTGCCCTCCACAACCCTGGGGTTGGGCCAGATGTACTTACAGCTAAGTGCAAAGGGCTGACTGGAATGGTGCTTTCCACATCCTCCAGGCAGTTAAAAGACATTTCCAGGAGCTGCAACAGCAACAACACAAAACCATAACCGACCCTGGACTCATAGAGGCTTCAACAGACACCCTGTCCACCAGCAGGCTGCAGAGGGGTTAGAAAACCTGCTCATCTGCTTTAGAATGATCTGAATTTCAGGACGGAATCTTCCTTAACCTGGCTTTGGGCTCTGCATAGTCCCTGCTATCTCGAAGCCTCCCCACTACTCATATGATTTCCTGTGCCCACACAGCTGCAAGCTTACCCTGTAACAACGCAGGCACTTCAGACCGAGTTACAAGGCAATTTCTGTACTGTAAGAGCTCTTCTTGGCGCAGGTCTCCAGGCTTCCTTTTAAAAGCCCAACCTTGCTTTATTGCCAGGGGTTTAAGCAAGACATCCATATGTCCCGCTGTGCCGGATAACAAAGCTCTGTTCTCTCAGGTATCTCACTCGGGCCCAGGTCTTTCCTCTGTGGTATTCCCAGCACAACACCTCAAGAGTCCCCACGCTTTTTAATCAAACCCATCTCCCTTCCTCCTGGACAAACCCTGACACCGTAGCGCCTACAAAACACACAGTGCTTTAGCCACACCTGGACACCATAGGGCTTGACATGTTCCTTAGTGGGGGCTTCCCCCCTTCTCCTGGCAGCACAGAGGGTTTTCTCCAGCTCACTCACCAGTTCAAGGTTCTGCCTGTTGCCATACGCAGCTGCATAGTGGACAGCGGTATATCCCTGCTTGTCCCGAAGGGATGGGTCAGCACCATTATCCAGCAAGAACTCTAAACAACTGCAAGGAGCAAGAGAAAGGGGAGATCAAGAAAAACGGGAGATTGGAAAGGCAGAGCTTTGCAGGGAACCCCCCTGATTTATCTCAGAGCAGATGTTGTATGAATCCCCTCAAGACACAGAGCGCATGCAAAGCCCACTGGAAGCGAGGAGCAGGAAGCGACGGCCAGGTTTGCCTCAAGAATCACATCAGCAGATGTTTCCTTCGAGGCATCACTGCTCAATTCAGCGGAAGCAGAAGCAAGGTATTCCTAGTGACTGCATGCAGGGGTCCGGAGAAGGGGTAAACAACAAACAACTGCCAGATGGGGCTACGGCGCGGACTCACAAGAATGCCTCCTTCAGCCTGGACTCCTTCAGTGGCTCCTCATCAGTGTCATGGCTGTTTCCTGAATGAGTCTCTGCTCTGAAAGGTCAGAGACCTGCATCAGTTTGCTGATTACCCCCTCCTACCCACATTCCTCAAAGCGCTCCCCTCTTCACAAACCACTGAGCACCGGCTGCAGGGAGGTGGCCAGGGAACAGCAGAGCATCCCCATCCAGCAATGTGCCATCATCTCCAGCCCCAGCAGCGAGGAGCGCGGGCCCGAGACACTCACCTCCTGTACGTGTCCGAAGCAGCAGCATAGTGTAAGGGGGTACAGCCTTTACAGTCAGCCTCGTTAATACTGGCTCCTGCTGTGACCAGTGTCACCGTACACTGATAGCTGCCGTTGGCAGCTGCGTAGTGCAGTGGAGTCCTGGGAAGGAGGGAAAGGAGAAGGGGGCTTAGCGGCACTGCCTGTCGCAGATGGAGAAACTCGCCTGGCAGCAAGGCAGGACCCAGGGAGCCAGCCAGCACCCTGCTGCTGAGCTGCGCCCTGCTCTGGCTCAGGGTTTGGGTCGGCAGCTCCTTCTGAAGAGCCAGAGCTGGACCCCTTGGGGGGAGAGGGGGTGAAGGAAGCAGCTTTAGACACCAAATGCAGCACAGGTCTTAGGAATGTCCCAACCCAAACCCAGGCTCGGTGCGCTCCAGCTGTTTCAGGGCTGGAGGAATCTCCATTGCAAGGGCTACTTACCTTCCAAATTTATCTCTCCTCCTCAAGTCAGCACCGCTGCTCAACAGCAAATTAAGACATTCAACATTCCTACAGGAGGTAGGGAAATGAGTTAGACACAGATCAGAGGGGACCACAGCAGGAACACAAACTCCTCCTAGTTGCAGACAAGACAGATAGGTTTCTCAGCCGCACAGCCTGGACGTATCAAAGCTCAATTCAGTCGGTCATCTTTGGGCAGCATACGAGCCGCAGCCATGGCTGGATGCTGCATACACAAAGCTCTTCCCTGCTCTCCAGTGAAATAACCCTTCATGCTTCCTGCCTTACCAGTACTACCCTGCACTGCACGGAGCTCTCAAACAACCAGGCAATTATAGAGAGACATTAGCCACGGCGTTAGCGCAGCTGCCGCACTGGATTTGAAGCTACAAAAAAGATGTAGGATTTCTGGCTTCTGCGTCAGTGCATTGTTCCTGCTGCTCAGGCAGGGCAACAGTGCTGCAATGCCGAAGGACGGCTCCGTGACTGGCTCTCAAGCATCACACAGACATAACAAAACCGAGGCCCTTGATGGGACTCTACACCTCTGCCGTATCGCTACAGCTACATTCACTCTCAAGGCTCTGCATGAAATCAAACACCCTGGCAAACAATACGAGGCATTTACACAGCTAACTAAATCCCTGCTGCTTTTCAGGCAACAGCTTGTGAGCCCTTTACAAACCCCCAGCCAAGGAAACATTTTAGCCCCATTTTAAAGTAGGGTAAACAGCCACGGAGGGGAGCGACCAGGATGAGTCACAGCATCAGCAGCAGAACAGGGCCCGAAGGTTTCCGTTTTCATT
>NW_009596848.1:12679-22784 GCF_000690535.1 Cariama cristata
CCGGGTTGCCCATGCTGCAGCTCACGCACGGAGAGGGGGGTTACGGTTTGGGCTGGGGGAAGGCAGTGACCTTCCTGCACGCAGTGTGGGACCAGCACCCTGTGCACAGCTCACCCTCCAGAAGCAGCAGCGTGGAGGCAAGTCCTCCCGAGGTTGTCAGGCGTGTTGATATCGAAGCCTGCAGACAGTACGTGCTCATTGCTCAGCGAGGAGACGATACTGTACAACTGACCTGGGTGGCAGGAGGGGCAGGGAATCAGGGGGAAGCTCGGGGGTCACTCGACTACCCCCTCCGCAGGAGGGGCGGCTGAGCCACTCACCTGAGGAAAGTAGCTTACGACAACAGTCTGAAAATCCAAAGAGAACAGCTAAGTGCAGAGGGAACATGTCGTGGATCCCACGCCTGCCAGGAGACGAGAAGGGAGTCAGGATGGATCATTTCTGAGTCCTCCAGCCCAGGGCAGGGAAAGGAAGGAAGAATCCTTCCTTACCTTGCAGTGTCAGCACCATTTGTCATCAAAGTACTAATTAGCAGCTCGTGGCCATATCTAGCAGCAACGTGGAGGGGGGTATTGCCGTATTTGTCAGCACAGTCAATCTCACTGCCTAGAAAAGAAAAGCCAAGTGCTCTGCCAGGGGGTCCCTGCATTCTAGTCCTGAGCAGCCTAGGCTGTTTCAACGGCTGCATCCCCATCTCAGGGACATGGCTGATAACTCGAGTCCATTCCGTGCAGAAGGGGAATCGTAAACTACGCTCTGAGCCGAAAGCCCATTTGTATCCTGCAAGCCTGGGGCACTAGATCTCTCCCCCTTCCCACAGGAGGGTATGCTTTCAGCGCCGAAGGTCTCTGGCTGAACCCCCAGGGTGTCTGCCAAGCCTGCAGCCCTCTTAGAAAGAGCATTGTCTTCCAGGCTGGACATGGCAGTGGGAATGTTCTTTGGCCACAGCAGTTCTGACCTGGCTGGGATTTCAGTCCCCTGGTCTGCACTTCACTGCCCTCGAGGGCACGCCTGCTCCCTGCCACCCAGCAGTACAGGGCCACTGGCAACAGCCCCAAGGGCACAGAGTGAATTTGAGTGATAATTGTAGAGTCCTTTAACTCTCTGAGCAAACACACACGGAGGTCCTGGAAGCAAGTGCTGAGCAGCACAAGAAAAGGCCGGGGTAAGCAGGGCCACAGGAAGAAGCCACTCACCATTCTGAATGAGGATCTGTGAACGCGTGAACCGTCCGTGAATGGCAGCCATGTGCAAAGGGCTCTTCCCTTCCTTACTCTGCAGAGATCAGAAGTGACGTCACATCAGGCTTCCCACCACCCTCCCTGAGCTTCCCCCTCAGGGAGTGGGTCCCCGCTCCCCCCATCCCGAAGCTGCCAGACCTGAAAGTTGACATCGGCCCCGTTGTTCACGAGGAGCTCTAGGCACAGGGCCCCATTGGTGGAGACGGCAGCAAAGTGCAGAGGGGTGAAGCCCTTCTCGTTAGGCTGATTGACGTTGGCGCCGTAATTGACCAGCTCGTTGGCCACGGCATCTTGGCCCATGTAACAGGCAATGTGAAGTGCAGTGTTACCGAAGGAATTTGGTTCATCGATCTGTGGGAGCAACAAATCCCAGAGGCTTTGGGGATTCAGGAAGATAAAAAGGCAGTCGAGAACCAGCCAGGGCTCCTGCCACCACCCAGCACACCCCCCTGCTCCTGTCTCCAGACTGGCCTGCACCCAAGCCCACCCTTCTCGCAGCTGCAGCGGTCTTACCTCGACTCCCAGCCTCAGCAGGTGACGCACGACTTCGATCTGGCCGCTGGCTGCTGCAGTGTGCAGCAGGGTGTAGCCCTTCTTGTCCTTACACATCACGTCAGCTCCCCGGGCCACCAGCAGCTTCAGAACTTCCAAATGCCCTGTCCAGGAGACAGTGATAAGAGCCAGGGGACCCCAGAAAACAGAAACCTGGGCACAGCAGCCTCTGGGGAGCCCCACCACCCTGAAAGGTGAATCCATAGGCAGCAAGAAACATGGGAGAAGAAACCGGACCGAAGCCCACGGGGAAAACCTACCTAGGAAAGCTGCCCAGTGGATGGGCTGGCGGTCCTTCTTGTCGCAAGTACTCAGGCTGGCCCCTTTGTTCAACAGCAGGTTCACCATCTAAGATGGGGAGAAGTGGTAAGAGAGGCAAGGCTGCCATTCCTCCCCACCTGTGCGGGCAGAGGCGCCTTTGCCACCTGCAAAGCCCAGACCCAGGAAGGGGGACATGCATGGGACCCCCTGCGCCCGAACCCGCCTTGCCTACCTCAAGGTGGCCGCTGTGCACGGCGTGGTGTAGCGCCGTGCGGCCCGTGCGGTCCGCGACATTGACAGTGCTCAGCAGGGGGATGATGGCCTCCACGCACTTGGTGGCCCGGTTGGCAGCGGCGACGTGCAGAGGCGTTTGCCAATACTTGTCGCGGGCATTGACGTCTGCCGAGTGCTTCAGGAGGAGGTGAAGTGCCTTCTAGCAGGGGCAGAGGAAAGCAGAGCTCTAACCCAACCTGCTGGAGCCCACAGAAGCCCTCCAGCCAGGTGGGGGAAGCTGCAGCTCAGTCCACCTTACGCTTTCAGTACACACAGGGCTGCCCAGATCCACACCAGCCTACAGCCCCCAGAGCCAGAGCTGCCCTCGCGGGGCTGAGCTGAAATCTCTCCGCACACCGACAAGCATGGCTTCTCCCCACTCTGCCAAAGGAAAGGACGTGTTTGCTCTCGTGACCCCAATAACATTGTGAAGCCCGTGTATGGCTATGTTTCAGCATGTTATCACAAAGAATGGGTGAGAGAGATAAAGATGGCATGAGAGAGGCTCTGAGAAAGAGCAGGGAGAAGGAATCTTCCCCACATGAATCCTTCCACCCTTACCTGGGTGGCTCCAGCTCCTTCCAGGCTGGAGTTCAGTGTGTGGGACCTGAACGAGCCAGGCTCATCCCATCCCAGTGCAGCTGTGAAACGCAGCTGCACGGGGACACCGGCACAGAAGAAATACCTCCGAGCCACGTGATTTAACTGTAAGTGAGTGTTCATCCATGACTCATGAGGTGCGAAGCACCCGGGGGATAACAAATGTGACCCACTGACCTACATTTGATGATTATTTCCCCCTTTCGCTGGTAGAGGCTGTTTGCTGCAACCCCACGTTTTCCTTGCTATGGTTTACAGGCTGCCGGCTTCCATGCAGCATCGGGGCAGCGCTTCCAGCAATCCCAGCCCCATGGCTCACTGCTCTGCTCTTTTCTCCCAGGGTTAGCTGATACCACTCCCGGCTGGGAGAAGCACGTGAAACAGCCGGGCAGTACATAAACCCAGCAATCCCAGAGAGCAGGCTCTAGGCAGGAAAAGCTGTGAAGCACACGGGCATTTCGGGAAGGCTCCTCTCAGGAGCTGGGCACGGAAGGCACCATCGGAGCCCAAGCACCCCGGGGAAGAACAGAACGAGGGAGGTGACTCTCCAGCACATCTGAGCTGAGGCAGAGAAGCAAACGAGCGTGCTCAAATTCACAGACAAGCAGCACTTCAGATCTGACAGCGAAACAGTCTTGGCTTGCTGAGCTCCCGTATTTTAGCGACCCACAGTAACTGTCCACACATGTTCACAGCAAACGCCTTCAGCAGAGGTTTATGCTAATGTGCTTCATCCCAAGTCTGCTGCCGATTAAGAGAACTCATGCAATCAGTCGATGTGTGGTAACTTGCCCCGCACGTCAAAGTGAGGGCTTCGGGTCCCCTGGCTCCAGCCAACGTGACCACAGAGTTTCTTGCTCTCCAGCAACTCAAAACAGGACAAAGTTAAGTGGGATGAAGTTAAGCCCACAAAAGCTAAGCATCAGGAAATCTTTCCAACAAGATCTGTTGGAATCAGCTCCTGAGAGAAAGGGTGAGAGCCCCATCATCCCTCAAAGAAATGTAAAGCTGGATTAGACAAAGCCCTGGGGAAGGGGGAAATGCGGGGAGGAGGATGTTGTGGGGAAAACCCACATGCTAACTCCTGAAGGATGGAGGGAAGGGAACCACGGGGACTTTTTTCCCAGTTCTCATTTTCAGCCTCTGAATTATCTGTTCGTCCCTTCTCCACTCTAACGAGATCACTCATCTCAGCCAAAGCCAGGCAAGATCGAAAAGACAAGAAGCGCCATCCCCTCCTCCCATCAGCGCCCACCACCCCCACGCAAGGAGCAGAGCCAGAGGACTCTTCAGAGGGAACCTACCTCGTTACGAGAAGCCGCAGCGCGGTGTAACGGGGTGAGCCAAACAGTGTCCTTTGCGTTAACATTAGCACCTGATGAAGAACAAAAGGAGGGGTCAGGGGGCAGAGAGGTGACCGGCTGCCCCTAGGCGTGTCGCCAGCCACCTCTGAGGCAGCCGCTGGGCAAGGGTGCCAGTTCTGCTGCTGCGAGGGGACCTTGCCCTGAGCTTTAGGCGAGACAGACCTTGTGAACTGCAAGAGGAACAAGCTACACCCCTTGGGAGGCTGCGCTGGTGCACTGCAAAGGACACAGCAAGGCACAGACCAAAGAGTCCCAGAGCGCCAGCTTCCCCACTGAGCCAAAAAAACACAACAGAGATCCAGCGGGCAGTTCTGCTCCCTGCTTTGAAACAAGGCCACTTGAGACAAAAAAACCCAGAGCATTTCACGTTGGGAGCTGTGGTCGCTGTGGGCTGCAACTCCGTACTAGAAAGGAAAGACGACAGACTACTGCCACCCCAGATTTGTGCTGGGCACTTAGGTCCCACGACCCCTGAAGCCCCTGCCTTTCTTTGCTGCTGAGAACTCAACACACAGGCGTGAAAAAAATCAACACAGGGCACATAAGGGCATCCCATGCTCTGCAGATAGAGCTGAACATTCCCAAATCCTGTTTAACAAGCCCTCAACAAAGGATTTCCACAACTCTCCTCGTCAGGGTCTGGCAGGATCATGCCAGCCTCGGGGTTCCCCCACACCACCAGCAAGCAGCTGCGAAGCCCACGATATCCCGAGGTGCTGCACTGGTGAAGAGCGGACAAGGAGACTCTCCTGTCTGCACTGCACACTCACAGGACCCAAACACAGGGCCGAGTGTCTCTGGAGGGAAATGAAAGACAGCTTTATGATGAGTAACAAAAGCCAAAACTGAGCAAAATCCCCTGGTTTTTAGCTGACCCTCTCCACGAGCAAACGAAACTCTGCTCCCCTGAGCATCCTGCCGTCCAAGGCGTCTCCGAGGCGTGCATCCCCACTGCACCCTCCTCCTCCAGTACCTCTGTCTAACGCTGGACACCTTGCACACATCCCTCTCCTGCCTTGGTTTCCACCTCTGCTATTTTAGTTCCAAGACACTTCACTGTCTGAACAAACCTCTTAGGATTATAGCAACATTTCCTAATCTTCCCCTGGCTGCAACCCCACTGGCTTAAGCATGAGCACACGGTTGCCTGGAGGGCGACCAAAAACCATTGCTGTGCACCCCTCAGGCCAGAGGATATCAGAAAGACACCTTAAAGGCAGTGCCAGCACTCGAGCCAAGCACCCTCAGCCTTGGCCCTTACCTGACAGTATTAGGAGCTCAAGGATTGCAACATCTCCTATGTAGGCAGCAGCATGCAGCGGCGTTCGTCTTTCTTGGTCCTGAGCAGGGATGTAAGAAACAAAAACGTCTGTGAGCTTCGAGAGCAGGGAGATCGCTCCTCCACTCCCGTCTGCTCCAACACCTCCATAAGCGTGTGCAGCATCTCGGGATGCAGGACGGGGGAAAACTGCTTAAAACCAGCACCCTCATGCAGTGCTGTGGGGGTGCACAGCCCCTTGGGAGCTCCACGGGTGCTGGGGTGTACCCGGTGACCAGAGCAGAGGGCACCTGGGCCATAACCCCAGCACGAGATGGGGAGGTTGTGAGAGCTCCAGCCGCTCATTTCATCCCACCACTGACTCCCTGGAGACCGACCCGATCTGACTCCGGTGCTACTGGACTTAATGAACATCTGCAAAGCACTCTGCGACCGGAGATGAAAGCCTGGCCGTGTTCCGACAGTGCACAGGCTGTCCCATTCTGCACGCTTTCATCCTCTCGGCCAACAATAAAAAACACTCAGAATTACAGACAGCTCCGAAACCAGACTCAGACCTGCTGGCTGCTGAAGGCCAGGAAGGTGCAGAAGCCCCTCTCTGATCTTAAATTGCATTAGCCAAAGAAAAAATACCTTCCACTTCTGTTTACTCAGGGCCGGGCCCTGGGTAACCTCTGCCTCCAGGCATTTGGTTCAGGCTTTTCTTGGGGAACAAGCCAGGTACTAAAGCCAGGAAGCAAACAGTAGAAAACCAGAGGAGTACAACTCGTTTCAAGCCCCAGATTTTGTGTTTGGGGGAAAAAAAAAACATAATTGCCTTTCATTAGGTTAAAAACTGGAAAATGGTGGAGGTTTAATTTTTTTTGGTAACAACTTGTGCTGGCACAAGCAGGCAGAAGGATGTGAAAGCGAAACCCAGCTGTCAGGTCACTGAACAAGCAACAACATTTCTAAACCTGCATACAAAAAGGAAATTAAGTGTTAATAATAGTGGTTTTACTCCTTCAGCAGCTGCGCAAGAGCTCAGCAAAACAATCCCAACCCTCCCTCCTGACAAGAGAGGACGAAGACCTGCTGGGTCCCCAACCGAACCAGTCATGGAAAAAAATCCCCACGCTATCTCTATGTAATAAGCTAAGATACGATCGAATCATTAGTCCTGCTGGCACATGGGCACCAGCACGGGGCTGCCCTCACCTTATGCCAGCCAGCGTCCGCAGTGCCCGCCCTTGACCTCAGGGTTTAACACCACGAGGATCGGGGTGCGCACAGGCCCTGGCTCCGCAGGCTGGGTCGGGCGAACGCCCTGGTGAAGTGCTCAGCGAAACAAACAGAAGCGTGCCAAAAAGCTGGCAGCTGCCTGCAGCACGGCTGGGGAGCAGCATGGACCAGAGCCCCGGTTAATGCCACAGCTCAGAGGAGACAGTGAACCAGAACAGGCTGCTCTTCCCTAAAGCTCACAACTTAGCTCGGCTTTTGGGCTGAGAGCGCAGGAATTGCTGAGCCGGCACCAGTCCAACCGTGCCACTGTGTTAGGCGGACCTGGGCCGGTGCAGGCTGGGCCAGCCAACCTGCCAGCCTGTGTCACAGCAGACTGCATTTCTTATCTGCACATCTGCCGCTGATTCGTTAGGGGAAGCTCATAAACCAGACAAAGGGAAGGCACACTGACAAGTCAGACGGGAACGCTCACCCGCAGGTTTCACCCTGTCCCTCCACGGAGCCTGGAACCCCCGTTCCACATGAGGACAGACCATGCTCATCACCACCAGACTGGGGCTACCAAGGGCTGCTCCCCTAGGAGCCAGCCTGGCCGCTCACAGGACCAGGAGGGATGTGTCTGAACAGTGGCGGCCTCTCCCCACCCCCCCGCGCGCCCTTGAACTCGCCTCCGCTCGGGAACGAGCCTCAAAAACACCCCCTGCCATCAGGCTTAAGATGAGCACAGTGGAAACCCCTCCCAACACTTGTGAGGTGAACCCAGCTTTGCTGAGCAGCTCAAATCCTCCTTCCCCTCTGGGGAACAACCTTATCTCAAGGCAGACCTGCTGTGTTCACACCAAACTATTTTGGGTTGCCATCCTAAAGGAGACAAAGGTAAACCGGCAAGGCAGCTAAGCCAAGCCTCCGTGAAAAGTCCTCCCACACACCCCACAGCCTCTCAGTGATGCTCTGCACGGTGGAGAGCTGTAGGAGACTCTCACCATCCCCTGGGGAGGGGCAGGAGTCCTGGTCTTCCACGCACCCCATTTTACAGATGGTAAGACCAAGGCAACGGGACACAGGTGAGCAGCAAATGGCAGCTGAGCTGGGAGCAGAATCCAGAAATGTTTTGTTTCAAAACCGTGGCTCTGACAATTCTTGCCAAAACGAGTCCCCCCTTGATGGCACCCACATCTCACCTGCTAAGCCTCTGCCTTCCCCTCTGCTAAAGAACCACACTGCAGGGAAGGAAATGGGGAGAGCTGGGTGAAGAAAGGGGAATGAGCACGGCCGGGCAGCACTCACCAATACATTAATGTTCTCCTTCTGATTCAGCAATGACCGCACCTCTTCTATATCGCGGTTGAAGATGGCTTGGACCAGAGGAGGCTACAAAGGAAAAGAGAAGCAAGTTGTGAAGGTGGCACCACATGGAGCACATGAGAGGGAGGAGAACTGGCACTGTCACAGCATGTCAGAGACTTTACACCAGCCTGAATCAGCCAGGACCTTGGTCCACAAACGAGTCCCCTGCTCCTGCTGCTGCCAGAGCCTGGCCCACCAGCAGCACCCAGCATCTTCCTCGCATCCGTGGCTCAGCCAGCACCAGGGACCAATTTTCAAGCCAGCAAAGGTATTTTCATGGTTGTTCGTGGGTGAACAGGCCAAGGAATCATTGGAAAAGCCTCCCCACTTCCCAAGTCCAAGGAGCAGCGCTGATCATGGCCCCAGCAGCCCACCTGTAGAGACTCCAGCAGCGCGCCCATGGCACAGCTTAGCTCTCCACATCCAGCTCCCGCTATCCAAAGCTTTAGCCACTGCCAGAAAATCCTCCCTCCGAGCTGGCTGAAGTCTCCTGGTATGAGACAGACCTTTGCAGACAGTGAATCAGGTTTCCCAAGGCACAACTAGGTGATGTCTCACGCTCTCCTGCAGAAGGCTGTGTACTTAGTGCTGTTCTCCTCTCCTTTGAGAAACACCTACGACACTACGCTCAATGGCGCAAAGAGCCTGGCAAAGCCCAGCCTGGTAAAGCCCAGCCTGGAGCTCCTCCTGTTTCCTGCTGCCCACGTCTCAAAGAAGTTGCCTAGCAGACCTTGGTAAAAACCCGGAGCAGAGCCCTAGCCCAGGTCACAGCGCCAGCCGGTGCCGTGGGCTGCAGAACCGTCGGCCTGAACTGCCACAGCCTCTCGGCCGCCTCTGCGGCACGGCCAGCACCTTTGTCCCTGCACCGAGGTGTGCAGCAGGGCAGGTCGGCCAGGTGGGTGCCGCCCGACCTCTGGGCATCACCCGAGAACACTGCACCCCATTTCTTGTTTCACAGGCCTAAAAACGCCATTCTCATGCAGCAGGTTCTTCGGGGCGGCGTGGAACCTAGGCTGTGGTGCTCGAGGTCTGTTCAGCACTTGGCACCTTGTGATCGCTGTCAAATCCGACGCTTCCCTACTCCAGCTGTCCGAGCCTCTGCTGCTTTTCGCATGGCATGGCCGGGGTGCTGCGACCCTGAGGGAGCTGCGGCAGCCCCAGCACACCCCCTCCAGCTCTGTCCATGCGCCTAAGGCTGGATCTAACGGTCAAAACTGTCAAGCCCCGCTTATCTTAACCTCTCAGAGGAACAACAGAGCTTCATTTTCAAGGCAATCCCTTCTTGTCCCTGCTGCCTAGCCAACCTCACGCTCATCTGCTCACCCTACTATCAAAGTAAAAGCAGTTAAACACGGGGAACACATCCCGGGTCAGAGGGAACACGTGAGTCATTCCCCTGGAATGCAGCAGACTCAGCATCACTCGTTAGACATTTAAAAAAAAGGTTTAAAAAAAAAAAATAAATGGGAAAGAATCGCAGACGATAATTATGCCCTGAGCAGTCTTCAGTGGCGCGCGGTTTGCAGCAGTGCTGGGTCTGACACACCCACCCACCATTCACAGGGAAAGCTAAATGTTTTGGTTACCAAAAAAAAAAAAAGTTCTATTTAAATCACAGATCAATCCCTCATCCTCACCCCTCCCCTCCTTCATCCACCCTGCCAGGCGTTAAACGCTCGCTATATTAATGATGCCGCAGGAGCAGGGGGGTAGAGGGGCAGGTGTAAATATTTGGTTTCCAGGGGCCAGCAGCCCCAACATCCGAAATCGAGGTGGATAAAGAGGGTTTATGTAAAAAGCGCGGGGAAGAGCAGAGGTCCAAGCCAAGGCGACACCGGGGTTCACTGCTCTGGTGATGGGGTACAGGCGTCGAGCCCAAGGAAGCAGGGCCACGAGCGGCAGCGTCCATGCCGCCGGAGATGCTCCCGGCCAGGGAAAGGCGATGGGGCTGCTCAGGGACAGGGGGT
>NW_009596849.1:0-36668 GCF_000690535.1 Cariama cristata
CCTTTTCAGCTCCCAGCTGTGTGTTTGTCTCGTTTCCTCCAATGTTTCTCTCTTCCAGTGCTGCAAAGCTCTGCCCTGCCAAAAATGTTACTCATTTTTTTGCATGAATTTTAAGGCATTCTTGTGACGAGACGTTTGGCAGCACAGCCTAGTGACACATGAAAAAAAAAAAATCTTAGTTGGCATTTTAAATAATCTCAATGTTGAACATCTGTCGGCAAGAACTTTTTCACATTAATACAGTTAATTTGGCTGAAATCAGCTGTTCCTGAGTGAGAGGGAATGGGCAAATCCTGGATCCCATTAAATGCTTTACTGTGAGCTGTTCTGCGCTCGAGTACTCCAAAGTCTGTGTGTACAGGACTGTACTGAGTAGGGTCTCTCACAAGGCATTGTGGCCTTAGTTATTTCAGACATTTCAGAAATATCTCTATAGATATTGGCTATCTTTTCATAGACTAAAATAGCTGCAAATGGGAGATGCTTGAAACCCATTTGGTCCAGATTTTGTTAGTGCATCAAGCCAGATGTTCCTCACGGTCATGCTGGGCTTTCCCCTCTCCTGCTCTAGTGGCTTTGATCAAATTGTGCCTTGTTTATACTGCTGTGTCCAGGATCAGAAACAGGGCTCAACATCCTCTCTTTGGGCAAGTGATCAGACTATGGAGTTTGGTTTACAACAGTTTCACATAAGGGAAGCTTTTTTCCAAATGGCTAGAGATATATACTAGAGTTCTTGGTGAAGAGCTTTCCCATCTGACAAAGATTTTGTAACAATGTTCCTTGTTGCTTTCTTGCAAATTGGCACAAAATGTTTTAAAGCTTTGGGTGTCCCTCCTTCCTTCTGCCCTGCCAGACTGGCGTGCTGGGGAGGGTACTCACAACGGGGGAGCCAAACACCCTGAAGTAAGATCTCTAGCAGGAGAGGTACGTGCTCTAGCCACTTGCCTGTGTGATATGAGTTCTCAGGTCCAGATAAAGACTTTTGCAAGAGAAGAGTTATCAGCACTCCTGAGGAACGGAGATGACATTATGAGAGGGCTACTTGAACCTTCTCAAGAGTCACAGAGGTGCCACTGGTGACTGCAAAAGTTTAGAGTGGGAGTCGGCTCTGCCCCAAATCACAGAGATAAAGCACCTGGCATTTTCTGAAGGATCCGCCTCAGATATCTATTTGCAGAAGTGCTGTATGTAATTCCATATTGTTTCCAGGTCAGCAACATCTCTGCACGTGCAGTGATAACATTGAGGCCCTGCGTAGGAAGGAATGCAGAAATTACATGACTGACTGGAGAGAGAATGAAGACAAACAAAATGTTTTATTTCAGACTGCTGCGTTTTCTGATCCAGATGTTTCTTTCATTAAAAGTCCTTTTTGAAACGTAAGAGGTTCTTAGTTCTGACACCCTGCAGCCCAATTCTGCTGCACTTCCTCCAGGGTTTTCTCCATAGGCACCCACTCACTCTAGGACCAGACTGCCACTACCCCTGCTTTGCAGTCCTCCTGCCTAGGATCATGCTTGCTTTCTTCACAAAAGTTTGTGCTTTCCCTCACCTTGATGCTTCATTTCTACCTAATTGCAGCAAAGAGCTCAAAAATAGTTGGCACATGCAAGGCACTCAATCCAGGGTATCTCGAGGGCATTCAGTGCAGTTGCTTGAGCAACCACCCTTATTTTTATACCCCTGCTCACTGCCTAAATGAAAAGGCAGCAACCAGATGGAAAGAAGTTTGCTGGTCCCCTGGCTGGGGGTCTTGGTCTTGCACAAGATCTGAACTATAACAATCCAGCAACGCAGCTAGTACAGCCAGCAGCACTGTAGGTAAGGCAGGCTTGCTGCCTTAGAGTTGGAAGGGAGCTGAGTTTAGAAACCTTGCACATATAAAGGCAGGATTTCACCCAGCAGAGCAATCACTAGTTTAGGATGTTACAACTCTGAATCAGGCCCTAAGATGCCTGAGATATCCCTCATGCCTCTAATGAAAGGAATAATTCTAAAAATGTAACAACTCAGCCCGTGTTCAGATGTTGATCCTGGCCCCTGTGCAGTTGTTTTGAAAGACCTTTTCCTACGTAAATAGATTCATCTGAAGCTTTTTTTTTCTCTTGAGGAAAACTCTGATATGTGGGTCAAACCACTGATGATTTGGCAACAAGATAAGAGCAAATTTTAGAATGCTTTTCAAAATGGCTTTTCAACATGCACTTTACAAGCAGACCTTAAGTTTCAAGTCCTCTTTATTTCATTTGTAGACTTGCCTTCGTATTTAATTCATAGACAAACTTTGTAATTTCCAAATCAAACACAGGTGACCTCTTCAGTCATGTACCTTAGTGAGACAGAGAGCTTTGAATCAGATGGAAAAGTACAACATACCCTCACTGAAGGGCTTTGATCCTTGCCTTGCGTACAGAAGTACAAGTTTATTGACTATATCAAAACCATGACTGAAGTACTTCATGATTTACACCGGAATCCAGACCTGAATTCTGCAGAATGCCTCCATCTACCCAACACCGCTTTTATTCAGGAAGGTGTGGGAGTGATTGTGAATGTCAGTAGATGTCAGGAAATTAATACCAAATAAATAGATGTGCTGCAATAATAATCATGCACCACATTTTGGGACTCCCCTTCTAGGAAAAATCCAGCATCAGAGTCACATAAAACGAGTCTAGGTTTGGGAGGGGTGAAAGGATGAGTGACCAAGAAAGAATTTTCTCTGTAAATCATTATTCTTGTTATAGTAAGTTCTAGTACATTGCAACAGAGCAGAATATGGATGGAGAGAATACAAGGCGCACGCTGGGGATGCCACCACATCCGCTCCGGGTTGTACCTGTTGTTTCTTTGTTGCTGACTTCCAAATCTGCTTCCCCACAGCTGTTCCACTGTACATTTGATGCCTGTCTTAGATGCATAGCTCCGGATGGGTCACTGATGACTTGAGGTCAGCACAGGTGAAGAGGAGGTCTTTAATTTTATTTCCTAAACCTTTTCACTTTTGCTTCTTTCAAGCAATATTTCTCTAGGCTCAGGACCTGGGAGCAGCTGACTCTATAATTTTCTCCCAAACAGACGTCTGACCTATGACCAAATGCTGTATGTTCTTCTATAAACCACAATCACAAGAACCCAGGATGTCCTCTGTCCTAGCAGGCCTCTATCCTGACATTTCTCCAAAGCATGTCCATCTCATATCTTGCTGATAACAGCCTCTTTTTTTATGATGTCCTCTTGACATCTGCAGAGATGCATAACCCACTTGTGTATCCTTCCTCACACACACTGTCAAGGTCATCTCATAACCTCCTTTGCAGCACTCAGCAAAGTTGCTTTTGCCCAGGCCTGTCCACATCTCTCTCTGCTACTCTCCATTATGAATATCAGCCTTGACAGCTCATTCTTTTCTTTGTCCTGGTCTGACCTGTCTCTCTGCTTCATTTTATGGGACTCACTGTATCTCTGCCTGTTTTGGACAAGAATTTGCCATTGCTTCTCTACTGCAGCACAAACCAAAACTGACTTCCCAAAGCCATCTCTGCAATGATCCCTCCGTTGTGCCTTCAAGCCTTTGGACACGTGCTTTAGTTTGCAAGTGCTCTGTGATATGCAGAAACCCCTGTGCTGGATCTGTTATAAAAACCTTCATACAGGAGCACAGACAAGTACAACAAAAGACTTGCTGCTGGCACTCAGCAGAGAAATACAATCGTATAAATCACATAATCAGAAGATCCTTGTGTCTTCCCATGTGTAGGCAACAGTATAACTTTAATAAATTCCAAGTGCCTGTACACTTTGCTTACTTGAAAACTTGGACTCTACTTTACTGCCATTATAAATTAAAAACCAATAAAAATAAATTTCAAAAAGCACAAAATACACAACCACAGGCATGCTGGTGTCTTGGAGGGGTTGGCCACATGCCTGTATATTTGAGCTTGGATTTAAAATACCTCCACGGCCTATGTTATTTAGGATGACAGCAATTAATAATACTAAGGAATTATTATATTGTGCTTTACGTAGCACTTTTCCTACACTGACAGCACAAAAAGTTTTACGTATTTAGAGAGAGTTGCTGTTATGAACAGGAAGGTACCTATAAATGATATAGACTGAGAAAATTTAATCATAGACTCATACGACACAGTTATTTTCAATGTATAGGCCAGAGTTAATGAGATGTGTGAATGGTTTCATTGTGTAACAGTCTGAACTTCAGCTGTAAGCTGTGGCAGTTTCAGTTTCAGAGAGTGAATAGGGTCCAATTCATGACTGCTGTAATTGGACCGAAGTTGGTGACATTGCCAAAATGATGGGTCGAGCGTAGAGCGCGTGCTTGCACAGCCAGAGTCTGGCTATAGCTCTAGGAGGTCCCACACATGGTGAATGGATGGTGGTGGGACAGGCTAGTTGAAGTTTGAGCAAGGTTTGAAGGACATGAAAATCATCTAGGAGGGGTAGAGCCACAGGTGACACTTCTCTCTGACATGACCATGGTACTCTGTGGTGGTGTGTGAAGGGAGAAGACAGACAGGGGATGGCGGAGACATGCCACACATAGCAAACCTCCTCTCCTGCCCAAAATGAGGTTGTTGGTGGAGATGAGAGCGTGTGGATGGAATGGCCCAGGCTCCCGTGCAGCTGGCGTGGATGTGTGCAGACTCACCATCCCTCCAGGGAAGAGCTCCCTATGAAAACCATGACCATGAAAACCTTGGGGTAAACATCTGCTGGATTTGATTCCCAGTTTTCCTTGTGCTGGCAGCTCTGCTGCCTGCAACGGGGCTGTTCATGTTGAAAGTGTGAGGACTGAGTTGCTGTTGAGTGACATGGCAGAATCACAGTTCCTGAAAGTGAGATGTGGACATCAAAGTGGGACAATAGGGAAAATACTCAGGGGCCCCTCAAGAGTTGTCTGAAGGAGTTTGTATCTTTTTGTGGAAATGTCAAATGAACCCCTGTTAAAATCAATATAACTACCCCCAAATCCAGTGTGGCTATATTTTCCTCTGCATGACCTCATGCTTATTTTTCCTATGCATTAACTCATAACCTGGGAACATTGATGCATTTATTATTTTTGTCGTTCCCTTTTGTCAGTTCTCATCTGGTCTCAAAATATGATTCGTTACTTAGAAAACATTTAAAAATAAGATTATGTGAAAGCCATGGGGCTGCTGAGCCAGATCAGGTAGATGCTGCATCCCACCCCAAAACCTGACTTGCAAACAGCAACGTTTTATCCACAGACCTTTCTCTCCATGCTGCCCAGCAGAGAGAGATTGGGTCTCCAAGAGTAAATATTTCCTTTCCCTGCAGAGCTCTCCTTGTGAGCCAGACCCCGACTTATTGTGGGAAGAAAGAAGGAAACGCCAGGCAGAGGGAAGAGGCCCACGAGGAGGGCAACCCAACGGGAGAGAATGGAGAGTTGTTGCAAGGGGAAACCCAGCATCCTGCCCGTGAAATCAGAGGAGGGGAGAGAGCTGCAGGGGAAGCCCAAGAGGCAGAGAAAGTCCACCAAGGAAATTAAAAACAAATTTGGGAATGGTAGGACACATGCCACAGAGAGGAACTCCTTGGAAGAGACACGGCTGAGAGCCAGCAGAGATAACCGTGAGCGCTGCTGTCCCACGGCAAACACCAGTGGCTCTCACTGCCAGTGGCATGGCATGGGGTGGGGGGCTCTCGTGTTGCCAGTCTTTCCCAATTTTAATTTTTATGATTCAGTGAAAAAGCAGCGGGCTGAGAGACCATAAAAGACACTGAGCTCACTTCTTTCACAAGTATTAGAGTCCCCTTTCACAGTCCGCCTTTCTTGTACATTAATGCAGTTCTGACTAATCTGGCCAAGAGCTGTAAATCAAGATCTACAGCCTGATCAGCTGCAGCACAAGGGAAACTCGAAGAAATGGTGTGCAGTCAAGTATAAGTCAGTGTAGCTCCCTGATCTCCTCAAAGACCTGCCCTGGTTAAAAGTCAAAAATCTTCATGAGGACGAAGTGATGTTGGGGCAGATCATGGACATACTGTGCATGCTGAAACAGAGGCCCAGAGGTGGTTAAAACTATACTCCACAGTGCATTTGGCTGAATCATTTTTACTGCAAGGTGCTAGGTTTATATGGAAGTAGTTTTCATCCTAGAGAATCCTAAAATGCTCTGCTAATGCTATACACATAAAACTCACTTCACTACAGCTGCTAGGCAGACAGGTTGCTGGCACACTGCTTCCCACCCAGATGTGGGAAGAGAATAACCAATCCAGGACCTCTCAGCAAAATCCCATCTTAAGGGAAATTACCCCAAGAAAAGAAGCAGGACTTGAATTCCTAACATTTCGTGTAATACGCAGACCTCTGTGGGTCCTGGTCTCTCCTCACAGATGTAATTCTGAAGGCAGGGCGCTGAAGCCAACTGTGTGGCCCTGGGGCAAATGAGAGGAAACACCAAGATTTCAGAGTTGGGCTGTGAGCGTGCAACGGACCATGCCTGGGTTCACTTGGGGGTGAGTCCATAGCAGCCACTCTGCGTTGCTTGGTACCAGCTTGGTAAGACACAGCAGTGCGGGTACCTCCTGGCCTCCAACCCATGGGAAACTTCCTAACACTTGATCAGCCCCAACCAAAAAGCCTGACCAAAAGGACTCAGGAGACTGAGAGTCTGTGGCCAGCCAAGGCGTGCAGGAGATTGCACCATCATTCCTCCTCTCACCCCATCCTGTGTACCTGTATCAATAACTGGAGAAAGCTGGATGCTGCGCAGGTACTACGCAGGGCTCTTCCTCCTGAAGGAAGGTCTGGGAGGGCTGGAAGGGGTAAGTGAAGGCAGGAAACTGGAATGGGTGTCTGAATAACACCGTTATTTGCAGAGCTGCTGCAGGCCAGTGGAAAACATTCAGTTTGGGAACAATTCTGCCAATTCGAGCAATGACATGTTCCCTTATTCCCTTTTCTCTTTCCTTCTCTTCCCCTGTGGCTAATTTTTAGGCTTCATTAAAGCTGAAGTAAAGTTGGACAAATTCCCCCACAGCAGCATATTGACTCTGATTTCACAGTGGTATAAATTACAGAAAAATTGGGTATTGAAACCGTGGGATATGGTGGAGCAGTGGTGTAAGGATACAGAGTGACTTCAGTTTGCTCTGGATCAACACTGAAACCTGTGAAATCAGTATCTGCCTTGAGCTTCCCTGTGCCACCCTCCCCTTCCCTTCTAAGGCATGCCAAGTGCCAAGGACACCGGCTGTACACCAGCCGGTGATGGCACTGCAGAGGGTGACTGTAACATCAGCTGGGGAACATATGGCAAAAACAGCAAATCCAGATGGTGATAGTGGAGAGGAGCAAATATCCTGTCTCATGGAAGTGTTCCCTATAATTAGAGAAGTGGCAGAAGAGAAACACTGCTGAAGAATGAGAAGATAAATTGCGCCTGTTCCCTGTGGTGTAGTACTCTGTGAAAGCTGACGTTGCTGTGATTAGTGGCTGTTTCTCCAAGGGGAGCAGGAGAAGACTTCGGAGGGAGCAGATTCCCAGCACACAAAGTGCTGTGCACCCAGACAGGGAAGCAAGCAGCCTGAAATCACTCAGGACAGAACCAGCTCTCCCGACTCTCCTCCCAGAGACCTTGCATGAGGACACCCTTTGCTAGGTCAAGCACTAAAGACAAGTGCCCTAGCAGAGAGGGTGTCATTGACACAGGCTGATCACTACAGCTTCAGCAGTTTCTGAAGGGCCTTTTTTGGCTGAGGATGGACTGGAGGAACAGATCTCAGCCTTACTGTAATCACTAAAAATAGACCCTAGCGTGCATGCGCTCCCTCTCTCCTAGATTGCATTACCTTTGGGACTTGTCCAGAAAAAAGATTTAGGAGGGTAGCCAAGAGGAGAAGATCTCTGAATACAGTAGCAAGGACTCTCTTTTCCTTAATTTTCTAGTTTCTGTAACATAGCTTCTAGTGAAAAATAACCAAGCCACAGACACTGCTGCTTTTGTATCTGCTCCTTGCATCAAAGATCTCAGCTGTTAGAAATTAGAGTGCGGTTACTTATTTGACCCCTGTAATTTCTGCAGAGAACAGTGATCTGGTCTCACAAGCATCCGCCTGGCCAAGCCTTCAGGAGTAGGAGTGAAATGTGCTCAGTATGCCAGGCCAAGGGTGCTTTTTGAAGTATATGCCCAGAGAAGGAGAGCTAAAAGCTTCAGCAGCCTCCTGCTGCATTAATCCATCATGCTCTGACAAATGAATGGCTCAAATGGACTGGATCCTTTATGGAAGGAGGAGGGAGGTTTCTCATGAGAAGTGGGATTTTAATGGCAAAAGAGATATGTGAAAGCTTTAATCCTTGTGCCAGGGTGTGTTTCTGTCTAAGAGAACTCTGACCTTATTTGTCAGGAAAGATTGCTGTGAACCTGGCTTTGCAACTGGCCGGACTGTATATTTATTTCTTTAAACAGCCTCCGTTGTTATAAGCCAGGAGGGTCACTCTGAGAAGCAGCTGCTGCTGAAGAGGCTGGCAGGCACCCTGAAGCAAAGGTCAGCAGAGCATTTCCAAGGGATTAGCAGCTGGTTGGGTGGAAAAAGCATCTCAGAAGGTCCTTGGCCACAGCTGGATGCTGATCTGGGGGTGCCTCCTGCCAACAGAGCTAGTGCTGTTATGAATGACTACAAGCTTTTGAAACCATCCCTGCTCAGAAATGCTGGGTTTGGTAGTTTTTGAAAGGGGCTGCATGAACAGCCCTGGAGAGCATGTTTCCCTACTGGCTCACAGCTGTAATCAAGGGCAGTGTTGCTATGATTTTCTACCATGCTTTTTGCCATCCTGTACTTCAGGGCCTCGGTTCAGTTGGCATCTACAAACACAAAACTGAGCCTATACTCACCGGTGATGCCCCTGCTGCACTACCAACAGCAACTCTTATCGTGCAAATCTCTACATAAAGGCAAAACATGAAACTCGGGCTTCATTGTGGCATTTCCCACTGGAACAGCCAGCAGAAGCCCTTTTCTGCCAAGAGCAAGCAGGATGTGAGAACAAGAGGGGATTTGTACCTCATTTTGGGCTCAGACCTCTTCTTGCCACTTCAGTCAAGTCAGAACTTGAAATCTCTTCTCTGTGGCAGTCCCTGAAGGGGCAGAGCAGAGCATCCTTATGGCTCCTTTCAGATGGATATCCAGGCAGGCTTTTGAAGCTCAAGACTCAAATTGAGGCCAGACACATGACAGCACACTCCTGAGGGAACAGGGCTCTTACTTCCCTGCTAGCATCAGTCTCCATGGAACATGAGTGCTCACTGTGACATGGGTAGACTCCAAAATCATCCTTTGCCACTACAGAAGATGCAGGCAAAGCAGCAAGAGGCCACTCTGCGGGCTCAGAGATGCTCTCAGCCCTTCGATAGAGGCAGCAGAAGAGCTGTTCAGAGGGCAGAAGGACAGCATAGCCTCCAAGATTTTCTGGATGCCAGTGTGGAAAATGCCATCAAATGCCTGCGCTCTGCAGCAGAGTAGGTAAAGATGCAAATCATTACATCAGATCGGGTCCTTTGGCATTTCACACAACCAGGCAAGGCTCTAAAAGTGACAGAGCCCAAAGAGAAAAGAAATCAGGGATGATGGAGTATGTGATCAAACCTATGCCCCTTTGGAAGTCTTGATGAGTAGCAAGTCTGCTGTTTTGCAGACAGCAACATACCTTGGGACAAATTATGCTGATACGTTACAAAATTTTCAAGCGCATCTTGTGTTAATCTTCCAAAATTCTGGGAAAAGGAGAGCATATGGGGAATTTTGTACCTAGTTAATTTTATGGACTGCGTTGAGTAAGAGTGGATTTATTTTCTGAGCTAGACATCATTTCAAACATTGCTTTGTGTTTCTTCATTGGGGACAGAAGGTACTGTTTTATTGCCTTGTGTAAATTGCTTGTTGTTTTATTGAAGCATAAAAACACTTGGCAAGACTACAGCGTCCCATTATCTTTCAATTGGGTGGGCAATAGTTCCTTAAACAAACACAAAACCTTATTAAACTCTCAAATACCTAGAAATCAAAACAACTTAAGAACAGAGACAACCAAAATGCTGTGAGTAACGAAGAAATGAATGTGCTTTTTAACTACTGAACACAATTAAATCTGGAAAACCACCTTGAAAGCTAAAATAAAAGCAAGTCTGATGCACAGCCTGCAGTCTTTCCGTGTTTTGCTTTCTGCTTCTGTCTCTGCCTATAAGCATGCTACTTGCTGGTTATTAGCGCTGACCAAATCCCAAGGAATTTTTGAAATTCTGCTTCCAGACAAGTTTGCAGATATTAATCCAGTAGGGAGAGATGGCGAAGGAGAGTCTGGCAGAGTTTCTTGTGTTTGCTCAGCCCTTGGAGAGGGATGTGTGCCAGTGCTGGACTCTGCACTGGAGCTGTCGCTGGTGCCTCTTTGTACACACATGGGATGGAGACCAAGTCAACAGCTAACCCCCTTCTGCAGTATTCATGCTTCGTGAAAGCTGACCTCATCTCAGACAAACCTCACGTATTCATCACCAGGAATTTGTGAGTCATCCCTGGGAAACTTTCCTCCCTCTGCGCTAATCATCTGAGCAGAACAGCTCATACTGCATTGCCCAGAACTTGGCTGCCAGGTGGGGCTTCAGGGGATTTTCTCTGACTCGCCATCAAAGTGGCTTGCAGATTAGGATCTTGCATATCAGGGGCACATGGAGAGGCTGTGGCCACAGCTTTTTCTTCAAGCCCTCTCCCCCCAAAGAGTGTCATCCTGGTAGAGATGCAAGGGTCAGTCTCTAGGCCATGTGGGATGGCTCATGGACAGCACAGCAACTAGAGACAGCCTGAGGAGAGAAGACAGCAAAATCCAGCTGCGATGACAGTGTTGAGGGTTGTCATTGACATAAGGGTCAGTGCCAGCTAGCAGTGAGCAAGGGCATCTCCCCACGCCTGTGGTCTCAGTGAGCCACCGTCAACTCGCCAGCTGCTTAAAAACTGCCACCACCTTTGGCTCCGGTCCTCAGCACGGCACATCTCCAGCTGGAAGTTACATGGGGAACGAAGAAGCCTGTTTTGAGCATCGCGCCCCAGAAATGAGGAGTCAGTAAGATCTACCAGGAACCCAGTGCCCCATCTGAAATGAGAGGCTGCACTGATTTTTCAAGTTCATGATGGTCAGGTTGATAGGAACTCCAAAGGTCTGTGACCTTCTTCCTCCCTCAAATTATGGCAGGTCTCTGCAGGGCATTAACCATGGTTTTGCAGAGGCTCCCTGCCCCAAGAACAGAAGATGTAGATGGAGACTGAAGAAGGATCTATGTAAAAGCATACTTCAGCTCCGGGACAAACTGAGCGTCAGATTGACAGGAAGAGATGAACAAGCAAGTAGAGAACCCGAGGCAAAAATCACACTGCCCATGTTACAGTGGGGGAGATATCAAGTCACACAGCCCATCAGTGAGTGCTAGATTTTCCCTAATTGATGCTATATCCATTACACACAGACTTTGGGCTTCCACGAGTGAAAACACTGCCTGATAAAAGAGCCCAAGGGAGATGTTTTGTTTTCCAGAGGGGCTTGAGCTAGCATGTTTATTTTAAGATAAACCCTTTGATATTTGAACCCATCCCCATGGGCATCTGCAGAGAGAGCCTGCTCAGTCAGGTGTCTTCCCCAAATTTAGCATTTAGGAAAAAGTAGGCTAATTCCTGCTCTCAGATGGGAGGATGGTGTGGAAGGAGTTCGGGCAGCTGGAGGAAATGGCAGTAAAGGCGTTAGGAATTCTGATAAATCATCTATGAGCGTTTGGATGCTTCGTTTTATGCTTATGCCAACATGCTCACTTTCTGGGCCAAACATCACTGATTTTGTTGGAGTTTCCCCAGTGAGGCTTGGCCAGGAGAAAATGGGACCTTGTTTCTTTAACTGTGTGTCCGCTTTTTCATCACAAAACATCAGAGCAACTCATTCTTCCCTACGCTGCACCCCCAGCTTCGTATGCACACAAACATTTCTGTGTGAAGAGAATGAGCGTCTGTGCTCAAGAAGGCATTACTTGAGGTTTGCGTGTGTTCAGCCTAAAAGCTATGTTAAGGCTGAGTTCATTCTGCCCTGAACACAGAGCAGGGTCAAGGCAGAAGTGGGCAGAGTTAGCCTCAAATACAAGGGAAATCCGGTACTGGTGCCGGGAGTGCTTCATCTCTCTGCAGTGGTTTGGCCATGGAGATTTCTGCTGCACTTAGCACAGCAAAACTAAAGACTGAGACATTTCAGTGACATTCAGCACTCTGACACTGAGACAATAAATCCTTGCATTTATGAACTAAGATGCTGCCTCTCCTCGTATCAAAGTGGAAGTGGCTGGGCAGGCCCCCAGGAATACAGACCACCCTCTTCTACCCCCATGCCTCCAACCATCCTATTTGTCTTATATGTCTTAGCTATTTTTTTCTCCTCCTTTATCCAAACAGCTAAGAGAGAAAAGATCAAGGTGTCCCTTCCCTAAACATATTTTGAGCCAGATTTTTAATCATATATCAGTGCTACCTATTTATTTCAAAGAGGTTTCTGCTGATTTCCAGCAGAGTCTGTAAGGTCAGCGAAGCACAGAGCTGAGATCGGGCCCCCGGGGCGGCCACTTCTCCCTGAAGGACTGAGAGTTGGTAAGAGAGAACCAGAGCTGCCCAGTACCAAATGATCTCTCGCAGTGACAGATGCACGTGAGAAAATTCAGACAGAAATCCCTAGCCACATGTAATATTTCAGTGACTGTCAGGTTAAATATAGTAATCTTCCTACCAGAGGACAAGAACCAGGCAGCTATGTTGGTTTACACCAGCTACAGAGCTGGTCCAAGTGTTAGATGCATAGGTTAATCATACACCTTATCATGACATCAGGAAGCAACATAACCTATTATATACACAGGAATTTTTAGAATATATATGTGTTATTGCAGCACTCAGGACTTGTGCAAAGTGCTGTTCAAATTCAAAATTAAAAAAAAAAAAAAATCAGTCCCCTCTCTCAGGATCTCACAACATAAAACCAGAAAGCAGCTAGACACAGAGAAAAGTAGATAAAAAAGAAACTTGATGATGCCTAAAAAAACCCCACCAGCATTCATCTGATTTACTCACCATGTTGACTGGCATCCATTTCCTTGTGTCTGCAGTCAGGTCTAGTTTCACAGGAGGACTGCTGGCTGGTAAGAGCCGGTATTTTGTTTGAGAGTGTTGTGTAGGGACTGGCCTCAGGGTATTATTTAAATGCACAGACTAGGGAAACTGAAAGGTGGAGAGCAAAATCTCTAACTTATACTAACTTATACTAACTTATTAGTATAGCCATCAGATGTCAAGTCTTAAACAAGTGATTTTCCATAGGGTTTTACCACAAAAGGAAACAAAAGATCTTCCAGACTCTGTAAGGACAAATAAAGCTGCTGCAATGGGGCTGCCTAGATTAGTGGTTGCTAGCTGAAGACTGCTGCTTTCTGTGCCACATCTGCTGTGATTAGGCAGTCTGGCATGAGCTAGGAAGAGGAAGATCATGGTTATATGGAAGAGTCTGCTACAAGCATCTGAGCTGACAGATGCAGAGCATAGACTCAGGGCCAGTTCCCTGCACAAACCTCTTCCTCCCTAGAGCCACGTTCCCAAGACTCTGGTAATGTGAGCAGCACTTTGAAGGCTACAGGTGCTACATATGTGCTAAATGCTGTTTCTATTTGGAAACCAATAGGTGTGATATTGCCTACATTTGTGCCAAAAAGCATAGGGGTTTGCAAGACTTCAACACTAACCTATAAATCAGCCCAGGCTCTTTGGGAGCTTAATGTGAACTTACTCAAAAGTTGGCCTGCCTTTGGAGAAGGTGAGCAAAAGATTTGCAGTCCAGAGTCACAAGTTCATGACGAAAAAGAAACCAAGAGAAACCTCCCCCTTCCCACCACCACACTCAGTTCTGAGTTATGGAGAAGGGTCCCAGCCTCTGGTTGCCTTCCCTTCCCTCAGTCCCAACCTGGCATCTTGGAGTGGGGGGAGAGAAAAAAAAAAACACAGTAAGTTATAGAGATTAGGTGGTTTTCACATTTGTCTGGTATACTAGAAAGCTGAAGAGACATCAAAGTTGAGCCTGGCCAGGTTTCTGAGAGGCATAGGACCTCAGAGATCCACAGGATTAGTGCAAGCCCAAGGGAGTTCAAAGAGACAGAGATACTGAAGGCAAATCACAAATAAATGGCTTTATCATGTCATGCAAGGAAGTTCTCTGTTCCTAAATTGGCTAAGCAAAACAAAGGATATTTTTTCTCCATCCCACAGTAATCCAAAAGCCTGGGAGTAATTTATTATGAAAATAAGCTTAATGTTGTGCAAAGGTGGCTTCTTTGTGGGAGAGACCTAGTCAGGGCTCTCATGAGGAGAGGAGAAACAGAATAGAGACTCTACTTTGCAGACACACACCTGTAGTGGATTTTTAAGGTGAATATAGTAATGAAATAATAAAGGATTTTATACATCTCCAGAAAAGCAAACAAATATTTTTGGGAACATAAGAAAAATGTTTTGATTGTGTATATTCACTAAATAAAAAAAGGAAAATATTAGGAGAATGTGACAGTTGTACTGCCAAACACTCTGAAATTAGGAGGTATCAGAGCTAAGGCTGCTTTCTTTTGCTTCCTGCAGTACCCATGAGATGAATGCAGTACAGGAGGCCTCCAGGGCATATTGTTCATTATTTACTCTCCCTGCCTCCTTCCCCCTCAGCATTGTGGTTTGCTCAGACTACAAAGTAGACGTTCATGTCATATGAAATAATTCCATGTTTTGTATTCTCCTCATTCTCCAGCATGCAGCTTCAGGTCTTATTCAGTGCAAGCATTTAAATATTGCTCTGGGGACAAAACTTCACTTTAAGCTTTTCTCTGGCTGTTTTATGCTGTCCCTAAATGCTGCTTTGCCATTCATTAATTTCTTTACACAAGAAAGAAATACTATTAGCTCCAAGTTAGCTGTATGAAATTAATCCACACAAAATGAAGATGAAATATAGCAACAAATTTTGGTGTGCCTTCTGAGGCATCAATATGCTGATTTTTCAGGGTACAGCATATTTAATATATCTAGGACACAATTTCTATTAACATCGGCCACATCAGTGAGTGTCCACAAGTACCATCACCCTGAGTAAGTGCTATGAGAAGGTTTTCAGACATCTGTAACTCAGCCAGTTTGGGGAAAGTAGAAAACCTCCCACTCAAGGTGGGCACCTCCTGCTAAACCTCCAGGCTTGGGCAGCACTTTGCTTTCTCAACAAACCAGCGACAAGAATGCTCAAAACTACATATGTGTCTGAGGTCTTAGCCACAGAGAATAGGACAATTACAGCTGAAACTTTCCAAAAACATGGAAATGCCTGAAGTGAACAGACCACATGGAAACCTTTAGCTGAGTGTTTGACAGAGTCACAGAGGTCTTCTCCTGGGAGGTGCTGCCCAGAAGTGGAGGTGGGCACCCAGCCCATGCTCTGTGCCTACAGTGCCTGTAGGGGCAATGCTGCAGCACCCATCGGGGCTGACCCCGCTGAGGGATGGAGTCCTGTGTCATGGCTAAGCTCTGACATCCCTCCCAAGCCAGATGTTCCCACACTGCTTCCCCTTGCTGAGACAGAGCCTTGATGAGTGTGGCTAAACCTCATTAAAAGCAGCATGAGTAGGAGATGGCAGTGGAGGCCCTGCACAGCCTCTGTATTCTCCTCCTCTGATGCTGAACAGAAGCCCAGATGGATTATTTTCAATATCAACAACTATTTACTGGTCTGGGAGGGACTCTGCAGGATTGCGGCACAAACTTTGTTGTTCACAGCATCCAGTCTCTGCTCCAGTGAATAATGAAAGAGCAACTGCTGGAAAGCAGGAGAAAAAATGCAAAAACGCAGTGTAGCAGAGGCTGATGTGCAGCATGCTGAGCTGGGGCCACTGCGCTTGGCAGGGGCTGTGCTAGGGTGGCCCGGTGCCCAGTTACTGTACGATGGGAGATACACAAAAGATTGTGCTGGACCAAGGCCTTGCATTGGATTTAGAGGGTGTGTAGGACTGGACATGCCATTTTCCCCTGAACTGTAAAACAACTTCTGGCCATTTTTGCTCAAATAGCAAGTGTCTGAGTGCTGGGCAAATTCCAGGTTGGATAACATCATTATGCCTAGTTAAATGGTCAGGGTGGTTTTTAATTAAAATCATAATTCTTTCTAATTGCCCACTCCAGGCTTTTGTACATCATCACCAGACACTAATAGACAAGTCTGAGATGGGATGTAAAGAGCTCTGAGATACCTGTGGCCATGCTGTAATTGTCATTGCTGTGGTACATTTTAAAGCCAGGTAAACGCTCGCTAAATCATTTGCACAGCAGATGTTGGCTATTCTGACTGCAAGCAGGTGCATCTGCCAGTGTAGTTAATCTTCTCCAATGAAATCTGAAGGACGATGGCTCCAGAGCAAGGGTAATAAGCTGTTAGGAGTCCTGCTTGGACTGTCCTTGCTGTGGCTTGCCTAGAAGTGTAGAGAAAAGACAGCAAAAATTAAACTCGTAGGTAGCTATGTGTATGAATCTCAGATCCATTGATGGCATTTGAGTCCAGAAAGACAGAAGTTCAGCAGAGTTTCCTGCACAGTATGCGTCTTCGTTACCCAGGGTCAATGCTGGGTTTGGTGGGCATGTCTCGTGATCTGCTGGGTCACCAGCTTTTACTGCTAGGACTGCCCTCAAGCAGCCAGGCTGGTTATTATTCCCTGGGCAAGGGGAGCTGCCACATGGCACAAGATTGAAGCCATCAGGCTCGTTTTGCAGACCGAGCACTTGACTCCTTCCTGGTGGTTTTGCACAATGGTTCCCATGGAGGTCCCTGAGTACATCTCAGGACACCATGAGCACAGAGGACTTGAGATAGCCCTTCCCCATCCTGGATGGATTACAAGTAAGCTAACTAATGTCCAGGCATCATGGGGTTCACAGCACCACTTTCTAAAAGAAGTCTGTTTGATGCATGCTACATTTGGGGTTGTGGAAAAATTTATGAAGTGTGCTGTGCTTGACAGCTTTTTCCAGGAGGGCTTTGAGTCGATTTTCTTCCAAAAGTCTGCATTCACTTATAGTTTGGAACATGTGATCTCATGGTGTTTGTATTTATACCTCTCACAAAACCATTTTTACAGCATAAGTATCTATAGGTTACTGTGAGGCACCAAGTGAAGTCATTGTAAGGTCACTCACAGGATACTGCCTCCTACGTGGAGCACATCAGTTTGGCTGCAGGATAGGTACAGCTGAAGTTACTTTCTGTAGTTATGAACTGAAGAAATACAAGCAAGGGATATTAAAATGATGAAATAACACAATATAAAGGGAAAGTACGCTACAGGGAAAACACTCCCCTGGCTGGGGTCAGTTATAAGGTTTTGATAATGGAAGGGGGCTTTTCCATCACCTATTCCTACATTAGGAAAATGTGCAGTTCCCTGAGCAACAAGCTAAGAGGACTGTTTCTATCATGATTTCTTTAAAGAGCCTCTGATGTCTCATGAATGAACAAAATTTCCATACCGAGATATTTCTGTATCTAGTCCAAGATTCCTAAGCTCTCCTGGGAATATCCCACTCATCACGCAGGTGACACCCTTGTTACCTATCAGTGTAACAGGAGATGGTGAATTGGCCTCATGCCACACAAGAGGTTTGGCTCTTGCATGGAGGGCTCTTTTTCCCTCTTCTCAACCCATTTTCAGAGGGAAAAAAGTAACCTCTTTATTGGAGGAAAGGAAAGCATGGCATTAACGGACCACAAGAAGAAAAGGTGCAGCAAAGATTTGAATCTCAGCCTTTGACTCTGGGGCTGCAGCCTTCTCTGTGCAGTTGAGGAGGAGATGCAGCCTTCATGAGTCCAACGTGTGAGCTGGGGGCATGGAAACATCCACAATGTGGGAAAGAAGCACCCCATGGGCAGTGTGGAGCTCCTGGAAATCTGCCTCTCAAAGGTCATCCTGAAATGAGCTCTGCTGCATACACAGCTGCATGAGTCCACGGAGTGGGATTTGGACATTGTTGTGTCAAAAGAGTGGGATAAACACAGGCCTTTTGGGTAGTTTGGCTCATTTACCAGATAAGCTCTTTGCTCAGAACAGAGGTACCAACTTGTCTGACCCGGGCTGCATGTTGCCATAACAAACTGGGGTTAAGAAACACCCTGATTTCCAAATCGGTCAGTGCTCTAAGGTGACTCACAGTGTTCTGAATGCCCAGAGCTTTTAAGAAAAAAAATGTTCCTTTTTTCTCTTTTCCCTGCATTCAGGACTTTTTTTTTTTCTTTTTTTTTGGGGGGGGGGATATATAAAAGACACCTAAGTGATAAGACAACCATTTCCAGAACTCACTGCTGATGATTATTTTATCTGGGGGAAAACCTAAGCTCTCCTTCACTCATTAAGATAGTCAAATTTATTCTGCCAAATAGCTCATAGGCATTCCAGCACCCAGTGGAAGTGGTGGTAGCTTTCCCACTGACTTCAATGGGTACAAAAGATTCCCAAGACTGGAAACCTCAAATTACCTGCATCTGTTCAGCACATTTCTGAAGCCTTCCAACGGCTAACAAGACCATCATGTTGCAAGAATAAGTACAGCTATGTGAAACATTAGCAAGATTGTATGTCTCGGTCTAAGTCTTGGTCTACTCCAGTTGATTGGAAAACTGCCATAAATAAATCAGGATTTGGCCTCAAGCATGCTGAAAACTAAGGCCAGGTTCTTCAGCATGCTGCGTCTGCATAGTATAGGAGCAGCCCTTGGCTTGAGGTGCATGGGAGGGTATTATTCAATGTTACGATTTCTATAGCTGCCCAGGGAGTTTGAATGCTTCCCACCCACCTTGTACTCAGCCACTTGGCGACGATGAGTGCAGAGAGGAGAAGGTGGACATAGCACCCTGTAAACTGGAGCAGTAAGGGTGGCTTCTCTTCTCTCCTTGGAATGGGAGGTAAGGCAAGGAGGAGAGTATAGGAGTGTTATAGAGAGTATAGGAGTATATAGGGAGTATTTGGCTAGTTGCTAGAGGGTATGGATGGTAGCAAGAAAGCAAGCAAGGGGACTGTATTGCAGAAGAAATTTGGGATGCAGTGAGATGCAGTCATTGTGGGGGTCATGGAAGGAATGAATGACTGGAGAAAAGTTATGGTCTCCCTGGTGTTTCTCTTCCCTAACTCCTGCCCCAGGTCGTTGTCTCCCCACCCTGCTGCCCTCCTCCCAGCTCCTTCTCTGGGGCTGGAGTGCAAGGGAGGATTGCTGAGCACTGATGACAGAGCAGAGGAGGGACAAGGATGGTCAAGAGGAAGGTGTGAGGGTTGTGCTGGGTGCAGGTAAACCCAAGAGGACACAGAAAAGCTAGGGTGTCAGAGGCAGGAGATGACCATGAGGGAGACCTCCCAACTCCACAGTGTGGGGGTGCTTGCCAGGCTCCCATCCTGGGAGAATTTAAAGCTCTAAAATACAAGATTGAAAAATACCAGCCCATGGTAGGAAGTCCGTCCCTTTCCCTTCCCATGCACTTGTCCCACCCAGCACTGCCCTGTCCTGCCAGAGCAGTAACGTGTCCAGGGGACATGGGGTTGCCCCTCGCATCCCCCTGCTTGCTGGTACCTCACCCACTCCCACAAAAACAGAGAGGTGCCTCGGCACCAAATTCATCCCCTCTTGGAGGAGTAAGATGACTCTGTGGCACCTGGGAAACATCTCACCTTAATAGGGAAATACAAAAAGGAAAATTAATTTGGTGGAAGGATAAGGATGAAGTTTGCATAATTCTTGCATAACAGAGCTAGATGCTGTATAAGGCAAACAAAACCCAAGGAAAAGAGGAGCAATAGTACAGGCAAGGCAGAGAAGGATTGAGCTGTCCTATTTTGACATCTGAAGTTATAGCTGGCAGCCTCTCGAAAAGGCCAGTCATCATTTTGGGGACAAAGCTGCCTGGCTGTACCGAGGAGGCAGAAAACACGCGTCGAGAACAAAGTCACGCCTTTTATTGACAAGCGTCAGCTCAAGGGGATTAGCAGGGTACAATGCCTCCCTTCTGATTCACTGGCTGGCCTTTCATTCCCCGCAAGGAGGGTGAGCAGCCGCCCCTGCCTTCAAACGGGGAAGAAAGGGGCAACGGTAGGAGGGTCAGAATGGTAGGAGGCTCGTAGGCAAATTCCTCCCTCCCTCCTCCCCACGGTCACTCGGCTAGAGGCGGGGTAGCAAACGCCAGGGACCCAGCAGAACAAAGACCGGTTGTAAGCAGCACATCCAGAGTTGTTTGGGATATAATGGACTTTTGGGACTTTGGGCTTCTTGCAGCTGAGAGCACAGGGCTCTGCATGGCAGGATTTGGGGCTGAGAGCCCGGTAAGCCCGGCAATAGCTTCTGCTCGCCTCGCAGTGATGCACCCTGGCCGCATCAGCGCCGTGAGGAAGCGGTGCCAGGACCACACCACCATCTGCCGGCCCCTCCGCACCGCACAGCCGCCCCAGCCTGCTCAGCCCCGCCAGCCGCCTCTCCCAAGGCACCCTCCGGGCTCCCTGGCAATGCCAAGAAAGCCACCCTACCAACTAGGCAAAGGTGTCCGAGGGCTAGGAAGCATGCTGCACATTCTGAGGTTTCTCAGAGACAGAGATCCTCTTTACTTTGCTGGCTTTCCCAGCTGTGTGCAACAACCCTTTTCCCATCGTACGTATCTTCCCAATTGCCGCCTTCTAGTTTTGAAGCAATCAAGGCACGCTCTGCTCCTGACTGTACTGCTTGGATTTACCGTGTGTGAAACTGTAAGTGGATTGATGCTATTTATGTGCTTCTTGCTAGCTTACTCAGTACGGAGAGCTTGCAAACCTGCCTGTGAAGCCAGGCCAACAGCAGCCCAGCTGTGCCACAAAAGGCACAGGGCTTGGTCCAGGGGCTTGAAATCCCACACGTTGGTCTCCACATCAGACAAATGAGCGTGCTTGACTGCTAAAAAAAATGGATCAGTTTATTTCACACAGACTGGTCACATCAGCCCTGACAAGGTCATATACACAAAAGGTTGCAAAAACTCTTCTACGAGTCAGTGAGAGTAGTCTGCTTTAAATCCTCAAATGAAGTGAACATTGTTTGCCTGCATGAAAGGTGGTAATATTAATGTTGGATTTCAGATATCTGTAGCACTTTGCAGGGATTAACTAGTTAATCCTCATAACAGCTCTAAGCAACTTCTGCTAAGGCATCATTATCCACCATTTTATATATCACAGGTGGTGGGATTTCTCCAAGACTAAACTTCACAGCCAGCAGTTCCCAAACTCTGGGCTGATGGTCAGTCTAACTGTCCCAGTTGCTGTCTTCTCCAGATGGATGGATAATCAAGGGCTGTGCACATAGGCACAAGAGACAGGGTGCAAAATGCTCATCTGGTTGACAGGAGGGATGATGTTCATGCTTTCTCAGGTTAATGAGATCAACACACAGCCCATGATCAGCCCAGCCTGAATGCCTTGATTCAGAGCTGGAAGCCCGATGGACTGACCATCTCTGACTCATTTTGTCAGCTTTGTTCTCATGTACTAAGGAAAAAAAAAAAAAAAGTTGAGTTAAAACCTTGCAGAGGCCAGTGTTCCTGTTTATCTTGTAATCTTGTACAACAGCAGCAGCCACCCTGAAATCTTACCTGACAGTGAGTCAGCCCTGGGCTAAGGATCCTCTTTCTTCCTGGGTAGTTTTTCCAGCATCTGATCCAGTATCCCAACATTCTCACCTCTGGAGAGTTTGCCGAGCTCTGCCCACAGACACCTCAGAGCAGGTGCCTTTCACAAAGCACAGCAAACAGGACATGAATTGTATACATAAGCCTCACACTAGGTTTTGTAGGATTGCTGTTAACGAGATTTGCATTGCTGTTGATTAATCATGCAAGACCAGAAGGCCCCTCCTGAGTCATGGCTGCTCCTGAGATATCAGTTTTAATTGCAGGTGAGGGTGTTTAAGGTCTTCCCAGTCCTCATATCCTCTCCTTGTAGCGTGCTAATCTGAGCATCCACCATCTAGGTCAATGCAGTAAACCTGTGGCTGTGGTTTCAAAGATATACAAGAGCCACCATCACAACTGTTGCAGCCACCAAAGGAGCAGTGAGAGCTGCTCTGGTCTGTGGATGATGTGGGCTCTCCAGGGAAGAAACTGCCAGTGGGCAGAGGGACCGGCTGCAGCCCTGCATGAAGCTGGCAGCAGGCTGCCACAGTCTCCTGTGTGGCCTGAGGAGCACTGAGTAAAGAGGGACACGGGGATGATGAAATGTTGTTACAGGCTCTGGCTTAACTGTTGCTGGACTTTGCACTGAGGCCAAATATACCTTCCTGTCTTCTGTAGGGACAGCTGTATGTGGCAGGGGGTAATGTGAGCAGATGGGGACAGGACACTGCATGCTCCATAGACTGCCTTCCCAGGACTTGCTGTCCATGGCTTTGTGGTCCTGCGCTCCAGAAAAACCCAGCAGTGATTAGAGCAACTGCTGAAGAGTTTAAAAATGTGGATGTTGGCAAATGGTTCACATCACACCAGGAGCCCATGTCCCTGGGCAGGGACAGGAGCTAAAGATACCACCACACACCCTTCCTCTCCTCATAGCTAGATGATTAATTTCTCCTCAGTGTCCTAGTGAAATCCTGTCTTGAGTGGAGATCCGAAGGAGGATAAGAAGGATCTTACAGACTGGTTCAAAGAGTTTGGAGGGCGAAGCGTGAGAACACACCGGCTGACAGCGGGACAGCCGGGTGGAGCAGCACCCCGGTGTCGCAACCGAGGGCAGGAACCCGATGGAAAGGGCCAGACGGCCACGGGCTGTGCAAGTCCAGCATGACCAATGTAGTCTGGTTGGAAATCCACGTTCCGAGGAGCTGAGCTCTGTGCAGGCACAGCCTGGGCTGAGCACCTGCAGATGGAGCTGTGAGAGCGGGTCCTGCAGAGCAGCAGCCAGCCGGCTGCAGGCAGCAGCATCCTGCCTGCAAAGCCCGGGTGGGTGGTGGGTGAGGCAGGTAGCAAGGCGGGGGTGGAAGGGAGCACATTGATCCTCACTGGCCACAGACTCTTGGACGGGAAGGTTGGGGCTCACCAGGCTGGGAAACAGCCGTTGTGTTTGGAGGAATCTGGTGATGCTCTGCAACTGATTTTTTAACTAGAGTGAGAAATCCCAGAGATGGGGGGGGGGAAAAAAGCCCTGCCAATGGCAGAAGTACCCAAACCAATTGCCACTAACCCAAATGTCAGGGCATTTTCATAGAAAACAGGCTGAAATTCAAGTTCTGCGTGGTTTAAGACAGGGAGTGGGACAACCACCACACGGAGCTGTAGAGGCAGCCTTTACCTTGACAGGCTTTTCAGTTAGCATAAATATTAAATATTCACTGACCCAGAAAGACTGACCCTGTCCCCAGGGTCTGCCTATGGGAGATCCTGCTAGACCCTCCTCAGATTTCTGTTTTTTCCTTTAAAAATTTCTTCTCAAAGCATAGAAGTTTTCTCAAGGGAAAAACCTAAATGCCACCTATTGCCATGAAACGCTCTGCAAAGTTTTCCAGTTTTGTGGAAAATTGTTACAACGAGCCCTCCTCCCACCCAGCCATCCCTGGAGCAGTGGCTGGGGCAATACCCCCCAGTTCCCCGCAGCCATACCACACCCCAGGGAAGATGTGGGGTTCCCCACACATCTCCCCTTCCAGCCCCATGTCCCTACCCTGTGCAAGGCCGGCTGCTCCAGGCACTGTGGGTGCTCTGGCAGCCTCTGCCAAGCACTTCCCTGGCAAAGTGCAGTTCTCCGGCAGCTCAGCTGGCTGCACCCTCAGCTCCGCTTTGGAAGAGGGAGCGCTTGAAGCGGAAACTCATCTCAGAGCCGTCCAGGAGCAGCAGGTTCCTGCATTCTTGGTAAAGGAAAACAACAAAAAAAAATCAGCAAGTAAGCAGACGCGATGGTTGTGTGAGCAGTGGTGGGGGATGTTCAGCTTTAGCTACGTGTGTGTCAGTTTGGGGAGGGGTGGGGGGTAACTTCAGGGTGCTACAGTCCCTGCAGAATGCTCTGCTGGCTGGTAAAACACTTAGTCCCTCTAAGTCATTACAACGGGAAAACAGCCCATCCCTATGCACCCCTCCTGGGTCAGTCATCAGCCCCATTTCACCTGAAAAATGTCTTTTTTCCTGCTGTTGTTTAGTGTGAGAGCAGTCAGGAAGGTGAGCTGGCAAGAGAGAAGTGCTCGGCGATACAGAACATATCCGCAGCCCAGCTCGCTTCTCTGCTGAGCTCCCTGCAGCCCCCCGCGCCCGACTCCTTGCCAGCAGTGGCAGGATCGTGCTCCCCGTGAGATGCGAGCCCTGCCCGTGGGTTCATTTCCCAGGCTCAGCTGCTCTGAAGCGACCTCGCTCCCCGGGAGGGGTCTGCAGGATCCAACTCTCCGGGAGGCCAAACAAGGAAAGCCTTTCTTGGCAAGGGAGAAAAAGGACCTGGGAGGCCCCCTCAGCTCAGGTGACCCACCCGACCCCCATTGCAAACAGCTATAAATCCTCCCTCTTCACCCCCCCCCAGCATTCCCGGGCGCTCCCCCTCTCGCTGGAGCTGGGCCTGGCTCTGCAAAGTATGTCAGTGCTGGCCGGCGTTGGAAGGTAAATACGCAGCTGGCTGACTTATTTATCAGAGGGGTTTTCTGGCTGAGAATGGAGCTGACTTTAACCAGTGCATAGCAGAGCTGGGCTCAAGCTGCCTGTTTAGCTTTGCCGGGCTCCCTGCAGGACCGGTTCACCTGGACCCTGTTATCCAGCTTCATCTAAGGCTCCCTGTGGTCCCTGCCAGGAGCCCCGGGGGGGGGGGGGGGGGGGGGGGCGTCGGGGGGGGGGCGGTGAGCCTGGTACCGGGCACTCTCATCCCGTTGCCATCAGCCTGGACTCACTCAGTCTCTACAGGTGCTGAGTTAGTGTGAGCAGTGCATTTCCAGCAGTGCATTTCCACCAAGTGCAGCAGGATGGGGCATCAGGGCTGGCTCCTGCGTGCCCCATGGATGGGCTACCTGCTCAGCAAGTCTTCAGAGAAGGGTTAACTTGATAGATTAGCTGAATCTCCATACCTGTCCTCAGAGCCTCTCCCACCTCTGTTCATTTCCTGCAGAAAGCTGGGAAACAATCTGCCACATTTCCCTTCCTCCACTGGCTCTTCCCCCAGCTCCATCCCATCACCCCAGTGAGGCTGCTCTCAGAGTCGCCACATTCCACTGTCACCTTCTCACCCCACACCTTCATCAGCCTCCCCTCCCCAGCCAAGCCTCCAAGCACTCCCCCCTCTGCAAATCCACCCTTCAGTGCAGCCTGTCCTGCCTCCACCTTTCCAGGATCACCCCTCTCTACCTCGTCCCCATCCCAAGTCCTTTCTTGCTGGCTTGGTTCTCTCTCAAGATAAGCCTGCCAGGGAGGTATGAGCATCCACTCCCCACGCAGGGGACCGCCCTCTGGCAGGGCTGTTACCTTGGCTCCCTCCCACACAGCATCACAGTTTTTGTTAGTCTCGGGCAGGGGGGAGCCCGTGGGTGCCTCTGCCAGAGACCAGAGGGGTCCAGGAGCTCCCAAGCACTCTGACTGCAATTTATCATAGTTCATGGGTGCACAGTACCCTGGAAACCTGATGTTTTATGTAAGTGATTGCTAATCGTCACCACAGGGCTTACCCATAGTAATGGCACAAATAGGCTGCAGTCCCCATGAACCACACCTGGTGCAGACCTCAGCTCCTCCTCTGGCAGATGGAGAAATGAAACACACAGCTGAGATCCTGTGTATAAGGGTGACACAAACTTGTTCCAGCTTCAAGGTGCCAAGGGATCACCCATGCAGGAAGCAGGGGGCTGGTTTGGGGGTGCTGCCCTGTGTCGTGGCTTCTGCCCTGTCCCAGCACTCACAGCACAAGCTGCCAGCGGGGAGGCTGCAGCGTCCTGCCCTGGGTCTGGGTTTCGGGGGCCATCAGAGGACGCAGGTGGCAGGGTGTGGGTGACAGGCCACCCAGGCAGGGGAGTGGCGGCAGAGTCTGGCAGGGCAGTTTCCAGGCAGAAGGGCTGCAACCCATGTGGCTCTGGGGAGGAGTGTCAGGCAGGTCGGGTGAATCATGCCTTCCTCCCAGTTTCTCCCCATCGATTATGAAAGGAGCCGAGATGGCTGCCACAGATACCGGTGTCCTTGTTGTCGTGTGTGTGTGTGTGTGTGTGTGTGTGTGTGTGTGTGTCCGTCCCACCGCTGCTCTGCCTCAGCAGCCACCCACAGGGTGACCCATCACCCTTCAATGACACACCAAAGAAGCCTCCAGCCACTAAGAATTTGCAGTCCTTGGGATAAAGACCCAAGATCTCCAAGATGTTTTTAAGAGGTTTCTGGCATTTTGGTTAAGCAATGTCGCTACCTCCACAGCGTAGTTTGCCGTGCAAATGGCACAGAGGGACCACTTCCTCTGGAGCTCCTGCTCTGGGATAGAACCTGCTAAAACTCACCAAACTTCCACCATCACCTTTTTTTTCCCAGCTCAGTCCTTCAGGCTTGACTGCCCATGCCTTGCTGCATCCCACCCAACTTTCTGACATTCAACAATATTATCCTTGGGAGTGTTAAACTCAAATACATAAAAGAGTTGCATGTGGTTAACCTAAATAACAAACGGAGGGCTTCCAAGAGATACTTCCTCGCCAGCCCAGCCCAGATACCCAAGACGTGTGCCTCTGAGTGATCATACCAGGTAGCATCAGAATATTTGCCATCATCTCCAAACCCTTCTATTAAACCATCTTCTGGGGCTGCAGTGGTTCATCATGGTCCTGTGTTTTTAATGGATGGAAACAGCCTTGGCTCCTGTACAGGGGAATATTACAGCCAGGGACATAACCATCACCTCTTTACCCTTGTGCAGTGCCTGCATTCGAGCTGCAGCACCCCAGTGGTCAGATACCCCCCCCCCCATCTGATTTTTTTTCCTGCTTCAAAAGCCATCAGTTTCCACTGGCAGAATATCCCCCAGGTTTTAGGCAAGACCTGTGCTAAGAATTATTGTTTAGAGGGTGCCAGCTCTCTCAGTTGCTCCACATTTCGGTCAAGAATGCCGCTTTTTATTTATTTGTTTGTTTGTTTCAGGAATGTTGTAAGTAAATTCACAGCTGAACAACAGTGGGAATGAAAACCCTCAGAGCTGAGGGCTGCCTACGTTACAGGTATGGTAATTCCAAACTGATCCTCCTTTGTGCTGATAACAGGGCTGGCTATTGTTTTCCTGAAGTCCACATGTCCGAAAACACCGCAGGCGTAGATAATTGTAGTGAGCATGTGCTTTTGAATCTGTTTCTAAAACATGCCTGGGATTTAAGCTTTTTTAAAATCATGACCCTGATTCTGCTTTTTTCAAACTCTAAAGCAAAAATTCCCTTGGCTCGAAATGAAGAAGGGTCTAACTCTTAAATGCAAGTTATAAAGGAGAAAACGTGCCCCTCTGTTTTTCTTTCTTGTGATGAAAGAACAAAGCCTGAAAGCTTTCAGCATTTCCCCAGCTTCTTTTTTTTTTTTTTCCTTTGATTTTATTTCCTTTTTTAGCTGTAGAAAGTCAGACCTTATCTGAAGTGACTGGACAATTTGAAATTCGCCTGCTTTCACTATTTTACTCTGAAGATGATGCTCATTTAGGTTAAGCTTTGTCTTTGGCTATAGGGTTTTCTTTTAGCTTTTGGTTGGGCACTTGGCTCATGATGGCCACCCTTTCATCCTTTCATGTTGTGCCACTGGGCAGCTTCATACAGCAAACTTCATATAGCTAAAGAAAGAAAACAAGTGAGGGATAGCTTAATGAGCAGGATGCTTCACTACGCTATTTTCTGGTGAAAACTAAGGTACTTTTGGGCCTCTCTGTTATCTAACAGGGTAGTAGAGGTTTGGGGACCATTTGCTTGGGCTCTGAACCTTCATTTTACTTTTGTTGGATGTGAGCTGTGGCTCTGCAGTCCCTTCATCATCGATACACCAGCACAGCACATGACACACAATGGAAAACAGAGGAAAAATCCTGAATAAATCGCTCCCCAGTTAAATATTTTTAGGATAGGACACAAGAAAGGAAAAAAACTATAAAAATTGCCCTACATCCCTGTGTGCCTCTTCCACATCTCCTCTTACGCTCCAAAAGATTTTGGCCTGGCCAAGGTACGATGTGCTCACAGTTACGTCATCACGGGGCTGGCTCGGTCAGGACAAACGTGAAGTTATAAACACGTTGTTACTTGGGGCCTAATTCCCCTTGGTGTAACAGGGCTGCATGGCTGATGTTTGTATCGTGGATCCTTCAGCTCCTCGTGTCCCAGCTTAGAGGGATTATAATTACATCTCACCTTACCGATCTTTTTGGCTTGCCTGCCTTGAATTGCTTCCACAGACCTGCTCGACTTGTTTGGCTGCTGCTTATTATTCAGCACAAACCCCCACCCACTGCCCTTTCATGTACATTCATGTTTGTGTCTAAAAGCCACAAAAGGACATTTTTTGAGGGGGAGGGTGATGAGAGTTGGCTGCTGACGGGACCCCGGGCTTCCTGGGCTCCTGGGGCCAGTTGTGGGGCAGCGGTGAGTCGTGTGCTTGGTTCAGCACACAGGGCAAGGACAAAACAGCAGCTGGCTCAGTAAAAGTGAGTCACTCCATTTCAAAATACGGAAAATTTAATGAGATTCTTCCTGAAACTTGAGTTTTGCTCCCACAAAGCACAGAAGTAAATGCAAACCAGAATAAAGCCAGAAGCTAAGGTGAGGGTGTAGATACAGACTCGATCACAGGCAGAGCCTGGTCCCTTCCTGCTCCCCGTCCTTGTAATTTCAAAGTGGGTATTGCACAGGCAGGTGCAGGCAGCATTGATGGAGACAACCTCTCCAGGTGAAACGCTCTATCCAACGATGCCAGCTCCTATCTAATGTGGAAAATGCCCTCACACTGGCCCTTTGGGCAAAGTGGCTCTGACACTAGCACTGAGAATTCCCTAGCTGAACACACGGCTGCTTTTTGACTCTACACATAGAAAGTCCTTTTGCAACAGGTAGAGGAACGTGCTAAGGGTTAAGAATGATGCAGGAGATTTCAGACTGCTCTGATTCTGCATGAAGAAATGGCTGTGCAGCTCCCCCAGCAGCAATGAGGAGGGTTCTTGCAGCAAGCATCTTGCTGCCTTAAACTTCACATTTTGTTGTTGCCCTTTAGACAATGACCCCAGCCTAAGGCAGCAGTTAAGCCTGCACTCAAATCCATGAATCCTAGAGTGACTCCTTCATCAAGTGTCTGATTCACCTGAGTCTGAAGTCACACCGTGATTTAAGAGGTGCTCCTCACTGAAGTTGAATGGGAGAATTGGGCTGAGTCAGCCACCAAGACTGCTGATCAACTGGTCTCAGCTGGTGGGAATGGAACTGGCCATAGTTCCTCGCTCAAGGGTCTCCACGTACCCAGCAGGATCCCAGGCTTTCACCAAGCTGTGCCAAGGTGTCCAAGGGCTGAGCTGCTGCAAAGGAGCAGCTCAAGCTAGATGCCCTAAAGGAGAACTCACCGGCATTTCCCCAGCCTCTGCCCCAGGCATGCTCAAAGCCAAAAATAGGTCCAGCTTGAGCAAAGGCAGCCTGTGCAGGTGCTGGCAGTTGGGGTGTCCATGTGAGAGGTGGAAGATTTCACTCATGTTCCTGCTCCGGTCAGTTTGGAGGCTGCAAATGTCCTCCCAAGGGAGTGCCCTAATCTTGGGCTGGTGGCTCTTCTGGGTGGCTCCCTGTCCTCCACTCCAGTCAAGGTGTGCCTGGGTGTGAAAACACTCATCAGGACTCAGACAGGACTCCCGTGCTCCTGGTGAGTCAACCACCACTCTGGACATCTGAGTCATTCAATATTTGTACCCAAAGGCCCAGCTCCAGCAGGTGTGACCTGCTCCCCACACGGCACTGCTAGGCAAATGTCGCAGAGAAAGGCTCCGCGGCTTCTCTTTGGGTGGCTGGGTACAGGCGTACGAGGGGAGCGCGGATCACTAAGGTTTCATCAGACTTCTGAGGCACTGACGTTGGAGCAAGCCTGAGCATGACTGAGCAAGGCAGTGGGGACAGCAAATTCCAGGGGAGGAGAAACTGCACTAGAACAAAGGAAGTTTGTCTGAGGACAGAAACACAAAGAAAAGTCCTTGTTGCAGCTCTAAGAGAGAGATGAAACCGTTTCTAAAGTTAGGCGAAGCTCCCTGCCTCCCAGCCATACCTCATTTGTCACCCAAATTACGCTGAGTCCTGGGGCAGCACCTACCTTTATTAAACCGAGTTATTTGCATCCAAAAAGAGTCGTTAAAAAAGAAAGTTCAGGCAATGCTACTGATCTTGTTCACCTGACCTCCTTTAGGATTATGGTCAACTTTGGATTTTATTTATGCTCCTCTGGCGTTTGATTCCAGTGGTTATTCTTGCCTTGCCGCAGTGTAACTGAGCTGATAATCAGATTTAACGATGCAAAGAATATACTTCCCTGAGCAGTGCCAGCAAGGAACTGTGGCAGGGGCAGACGCAGGAAGCCTTCCTCCCCCTGAACTCCACCGCCGGGGCTGCCAGCTCAGCCTGGCACTGTGCTCGGGCAGGATGCCCTGCCTGCACCCCACTGAAACTGCTTCTGACCTTAACGGAACAGGGGAGAGTCTTTCTGGATGACTCACAGCATTGACTATTATGTTGGGAAATGAGCAGTTTAGATCAGTAAATTAGCTTGCTTTCATTTTCGGGAGTGACTGTTCTGCTGGATGGGGATCAGGGAGGCAAAGGGTGGTTTGTTTACCCAAAAGGAGAAAGGGCTTAGTTGCAGTTTTGGTGGCTGATGAGAGTCCAGAGCCGGTAGCCAAGGATTGCCTCAGGGCACTTCTAGATCTGAAAATCTGATGGCATATTCAAATAGTAACAGTCTAGAGAGACTGGGATCATTTCTAGATTTGAACTGACATGAGCACTCAGATAAAGCAGGGGCTCACCACTAGTGTTGTCAGAAGCTCTTTAGGACACTTTAGCTCAGAATTCAAGAGCTTTCTATTTGATGGGCTGCAGCCATGAGTTTCTACCATCAGAACCCTTTCCTAATGGGGTCTAATATACCCCTTCCCGCACTAGCGTAAGGGAAGGTGAACGTGTTACGTCTTTGATCTGCTACTTGCTTAATTCAATCTAGATAAAAGCTGGCTGTAGCTTGTTACTGTTTACTGAATGGTAGCTATGGACGAGATCTTTGCTAGTTTGAATACAGACCTCAACCAGATGAGAAAAGGGATATGATGACAAAGGTAGCTGTAATAGCAGGATAAAAGGAAAACCTCTTCCCTTCCTGTGTTGTTACAACAAACAAACAGATTTATCCTTTTTCCCAGTGGGAACCCCATATAAAAATAACAGAAATTGCCCCACAAATGGCAGCAGTCCCAAGCTTTCATTACTCTTATGATGTCGCTAGAAGCCTTTTTCAAGCAGATGCCATGAGTCTCTAAAGTTCTGGCATTTGCCCTTGCAAAGTTAGTCCAGTGTGCGTATGTCACCCACATGCCTGCACATTTGCACACACTTTTATTCCTGCAGGTCCTAGTCAGAACAGAAACCCATTCTCCGCTCTACTGAGTAGTTAAACTTCACCCTGCTGGAAGGCTCCATGTTGGGCAGTGCTGTGTTACACTTACACACGTGCGCAGCGTTTCCAAATGACAGAATTATCCTGAGAGTCTAATTTCACCAGTCAGCTTAAAATTTGACTGATCATCTGTAACAGAATCTTGCTAACTGGTTTTCACAGATGAGTAAGAACAGATACTGCTGCTTTTTTTAATTGCTGCCATCAAGCTTAATTGGATGTTCAAGCTGAATGAGTGTAAGTATACAGAGGCGGGTGTGGGAATGTGGCCCAGATTGCACCCACCGCATTCTTCTGGTCTTCTCTGGAAGCAGATATCATCATTGTAGTAACCATCCTTAGCCATCCCACAGGTTTTGGGCTGGATGGAGCCCAGAGCCTCCCTTCCCCACCTGCCCTGGTCAACCAGAGATAACGTGTGGGAAGCTGACATTGCCTCCACCCTGTTCCTCTGGTCTGAGCGCACAGCAGCCTCCACAAGCTTGAGTTCACTGCCTTTTCCCACAATTAAATCCACACGAGAAACGTCCACCAGGAGAAAAATCTCTGACATAGAGGAGATTGCACTGCCAAGGAGGCCCCAAGGACCACGGGAAGGAAGGGAACCGGTGCTGAGCTAGCAACGTTAGGAGCAGACCCATGTGCCATGCTTGCAGGGAGGGACACCTTGTCCCATCCCAGGCTGGGCATTACAGCACATCCATCAGCAACTGCACCGGTGATCTCCACAAATATGCATGGCGACCTGTCATGAGAGGAAAAACACTGCCACAGAAGCTGACAGAAACAGCCTTTTGTAGGAAATCACCTCAATTGCTCTTAAGAAGAAAATCTATGACTCTGAGAGGAACCTTTCCGGTCTTGATTAGCTGCATTGTGAGTTGTTTTGCAGGTGAATTCCAGGGGGAGAAGGAAGAGTGTTTGTTTAGCTTTTATCAGCATTTCTTCTGAACTTCTTCTGGTTCTGAAAAAAAGTGAAAACTCAAATGTCCTGCAAGAATCTCCCATGGGAAGTCATGGATGTTGTAATCACTGCTTTTAGCTCCCATTTGTCCAGGAGATGTGAATCAAAATCACCCATGCCACAGGGGAACCCAAACAAGCCTTTCTCTAAATCTCTTAATGGAAATACTCACACTGCTTTACCTGCACATCTCCCATCTGGCAAGAAGGGAGCAGAGCATGCCCTGCACTTCATGTGTCATCTACATCTATTCCATAAGAAATGCTTAACTGACCAAAACAAGGATGGGACTGTGGTCAGTCCTAGGAGCCTATGTGCTTTATTTGTCCTATCGTTTCCATAGGTATTCGTTCTTTAAAATCAGTAGGAGCCGCCAAGTTCTGTGTCAAAGGGGAGTCCAGGTGCTGCAATTCCCAGTGTAGGCTCAGGGATACTGAATGCAATACTGCCTGCTTCACCAGAGCTATTACTGTGCTTTGGTCATGCACGAGCAAGTGGATTTAATTTTTAATAATTTTTAATATAATTTTTATAATTTAGTTTTTAATAAAATATTTGTTTCTGTCCCACTCTTAATACATTGTTTATTTTTTCAAGCTCTGAGCTGTTTGTACAGCACCTGGCACTGCTAAACTGAAGCCACTGCTCAGGGGTGCTGGGGAACAATAACATTTATATAATACTGAAAGAATTGGGGTTAGCAGAGCACCGATGGAAACCTCTGCCAGTTTGCGTGCAGGGTGTATCACTGCCCCTTTCACACAGCACAGATTTCATTATCCAGGTGAATAATAGGAGGAAAGGGAGGGCTAACTTTTGAAAGCCGGGACATAGATAAGCAAGTTTGCCAATATTAGGAGAGGGTAAGCTGGCTTAGAGCAGGTACTTTACGAATCATCTTGAATCCCCTCCAAAGCCCTTGTGTTTTTGGGTCCAAGCAGACAAAGCAATGCAATCCTTCAAGTGTTCTCAGTGTTGACACACACTGCTGAGCTCTGTGTATGCCAAGATAAAAAGAAGCAGCCTCTACTAGTCCATTATTCAGTGCTAGACAGCTTGATTATGATGGAAACAAACTACACTTTTGCAATATTGACATTGTGATCTACGGTAACAAACAAGTTATAAAAGGCCTGTCGCATTTTGAACTACTGCTATGGCTGTACTTAATGTTTTTAACTCAATCTGAAACACCTGATCTGTCGTCTTTGGAAAAAGGTTCATGCAAAGTGCAATTCTGTAAGAACAGTTTTCATCTGCTCCTAACTTGGGTCATGATGTCATCACCTTTCAAAGCTGGCCTGAGCCTCGTTCTGGGGAAAAATTGTAAGGAAATTCCTAGTAAAGCATGGTCTTGTGGTGATAAGAGCTGCTCTGTGTCAGGACTAATTCATGCCTTCAGCAGAATTAGGTGTGTGCAAGGAAAGCTTGGTCATTTCTCGGCAGCATAAAACACAAGACAGTCTTGCTTATTTTAGGTTCCAGTTTCTGAGAAATTCTGCAGAAAGCCTGGGAAGTTTGCTGGCCTGCCGTGCCCAAAGCATGGTCCTACGCCACTGCTCCACTTTTGTCCCCTGCCTCTGAGCTGAAGGGTCTCAGCCCTGCTCCCTGCCTTCTGCTGGTCTGACCACCCACATGACAAACCTGGCAGAGGACTATTTGCTCAGCTCAGTGTGCTCCAGAGATGTCAAAAAGAAGGAGGCCAGAGCACATCATCAGCGAGGACGGAGCAAGGGAGACCTCCCCCTTTCCAGAGCAGCTTGAGGACAAAGTGGTCCATCTTTATCCTGTGCCTGCACCCAGAGCCGAGTAACGCGTTACAACCATCAGTCCCAAACCAACATACACGGAGCTCCCCAAGTATGTGCTGGATTTGCGGAGGAGAAGCAAGGTTAAAACACCAGCACAGATGACAAGAGACTCAAGTTCAAAGCCTCATGGATCCGTAGGCACTTCCCTTGATTTCAGGGATTTAAGATGCAGGGCTATAGTCTGCCTGCTGCTCATCTGTAAGCAGAGTGAACACACCATCCTAACCCACCAGGCTGCTCTGAGGATGATGAAGAATTTGGGTGTGCAGATAAATACTTGCCACAGAGTTAGCTTGAATTTCAAACAAGTATTTTCTCTATCTGCAGGGCTTAGTCCTGCAGACACTACCCTGAAACACAAAGCAGACAGCCTGGAGCAGTCCCATGAGCTCAAGTGCTGCATAGGTGTAAGCAATTATTGATAACAAATCTACTAGGCAAACGGGGAGGTGTGTTTGAGCCACGACAATGTTGTATCCCCAAACAGGGCCAGATCACAGAGCAGTAATTATTCGCTCTCAGTGCAAGTCTGTCTGTCCAGTGTCCATGCAGGGTGTATCACCCTGGCACCCCAGTCTGTGCCTTCAGATCATTTCTGCTATCATTGTTGGTATGAACAACAATACCCTCACCATCGTTGTCTGGACTCGAAAAGCAGCAATTAGAAGAAAGGTTGTAGATGGCGGATGGAGCTTTGTTTTTTGACATTGTCATCAGTGATTTGAGGCCAGTTCAAAAGCTTTAGGGAAGTATTGCTTGATCCAGTGCTGACACTTTGAGTCTAACTAACCTGGGCTGTATCTCTTAACAAAGAGTGAGCATTACTGCAGCAGATGCCAGGCTGTCACATCCTACCTGGCTCTGGAGGGTTCAGGGGGCTGCTCCCACTTCATGGAAACCTCGACAGCTCAGCCTCAGCTCAGTGGCTGCCCCGTTATTTTCGCAAGGCTGGTCCAGCCACAGCCCAGTGTGGTGTTGTTTTTCATGTCGATAGAACATACCGCAGCTCCAATGTGAGCAAACACGTTAACATCAACAGAGCCTTTTCCCCAAGCTAAACATATTACGGCATCAGCAAATTACAGGGCACCGTAAATTAGACTCCCTCTTGTGCAGACACTGCTTGCTGGGCCAAGGCCACATCCCTCCCTTAAGGAAGGCAGCAGTGGAAGGTTTTGTTACTGCTCAGTCCCCTGCTTGCACAGGGCTGTGTGCTTGGGCAGGGGCATGGTCACATTTCTGCTCATGCTCCCAGAGCATCCATCCCATGCATACTCCCCAAAGGATGCTTTTGTCGTGTTACGCTATGCGAGCGACCAGTAATTGTGCACAAAAGAAACAACCTATATGTCTGGGTCAGTGGTAGGGCATTTTTACCTATTTTTTTAAAAAAAAAGCACATAGGAAGGAACTAGCCTCCCCCTTCTGTGCCCGATTTCTGAGCACCTGAAGTCAGGAAAGATTCAAACAACTCCTCAGAGTTGCTTTGAAATCCTGGTGTCAGGTAAACAAGCAGACCTGGCTCACTGACAGATGTGTTTTGGATAACGTGTTTTTACCAGACCTTTTCTAGAGAACTGCAAAGTGTGGAGAAATGCTATTGCAGATCCGGGAAAAACAATAATTAAAATGAACTGTTGAGCTCTTTTCACTGGAAAAACAACAAATGCAGCCCACACTCTCCCATCCCCCTTACCGCAGCTGGCAGCTTGGCTCGCAGGAGTAACCCAGGGCCACCGGCTCCAGCTCCGGTCGCATGTGGCAGAGCTCTGCCAGCTCCAGCACCAAGGCTGTGCCATGCACACCTCAGTGCAGCCATCCCTCCAGGAGGTGCATTTAAGAAGAAAGGCCCTAAAAAAAGCAGCAAAAGAGGAGCACACACAGGTAAATGATTATTTACAGCTGCTGCGTGGGGAGCATTACACAAGGGGAGGGTGGAGCACGTTCCACCGCCCTTCCACGGCTTGTGGGCAGAAAAGCCTATCACTGCCATGGTGTTTCTACTCCCCCAAGATGGAGTTAATGCTGTTTACCTTGTAATAAGAATGCTATTTCTTGCTTTTTTTCCCTTGGCTGAGCTTGTTTTTACGGCTCCCCTGCTGCTCTCCTGCTGGGGGAACTGGCTCTGAAGGCAGCCAGG